>NC_057795.1:691145992-691290904 GCF_018294505.1 Triticum aestivum
CGTCCGACTGTGGCACGCATGTCATGTACTTTTCAATATAATCCCTTTATGAGGTGTCGCTTAGACGCCCGACTGCGACATGATTATTTATTTGTTCACCCTTCGAGGCGTCGCTTCAGACACCCGATCGGTTTTCAGTTATTTTGTGGATTTCGGGAGGACTACCGCCTGACTTCCTTATTGTTTAATATTGTCATGCAAGTTCATCATTTGAATGTGCATTAAAAATTGCTCATGACGTATTCATGCATGCATTTGTTATATCTTATGTCCGAACTGTCTTGCGAGTACTTTCAAAGTACTCACCTGGCTTGTTGATTTGGCCAGATGTTGACGAAGGCGATCTCATGGATGAAGAATTCAATAGCGAGTCCGACGCCTAGAGGAGTCCCAATCAGTCTCGTGCGACCCTGGATTTGGTCACTGTGTTATATCCGCTTCCGCTACTCGAATAAATTCATCGAGCCTCACCTCGACGCTCGATGATCTGCCAGTTTAGGAGACATATTATCCACTCCACTGTGATTTTCCACCACCACTTTTATCTCGAGTCAGTAGTATGCCACCCCACACCATTGTGTCATATCCGCCATTATGTATAATTATTGGCGTACTTGTAATAAATTGTTGAGCACCCCCAGCTCGACCCTGTAATATATTTAATGCTACTGGCTTACTGTATCAAGATTTTGTCTACCAGTTAGGAGGATTTTCCTCATACTGGACTCAAAAGGTCGGTTTCTCAATAAGCATTTTATTGGAAAACCGGTCGTGACAAGCTTGGTACCAGAGCCAGGCTGACTGTAGGAAGCCACTAGGTGCGATCGCTAATCGGTTATTAGCATAATAGAGCTAATTCATATTTTTGCAAATGTAGTCATTTCTGACAGTCAGCATAAAATTTATGATCTGACCACTCAGAATTTTTGCCTACTTTTGTAGATGGCTAGCAACGACTGCAAGTCACAGATGTTCGCCAACATGCTTGATGGGTTCGTCAAGCTTCTCTCCTTCATTGTCCAGGTCGTGATGGGGCCATATATGCGCCCAGTCTTCACACTCTATCAGCACAAGGTCAACGACAGTCTGACCATGCACCAGGCCGCGGTGCAATTCAAGGGAGGGCGTGTTGAGTTATGCCGCTTCCGGTTCCTTGGGAGAGCCATGCCTACGGAGAAGCATGCTATGCAGATGGCAGCCCGTGAGGCGATAGCTCATCTCAGGGATGTTCTTCCTTCGATGAAGACTCGTCGTTACCGCTACCTTCCATGCCACGTGCCATACACCTGTCACTACGCGTTCTCTTGCCCCAGAGGAGAACGAGACGAGGCTTTCGAGATGCTTATCGAGTACCTCCGGGCTCTGGAGGCAGCCTTCGACAACCTGGTGGACGACCTCGTGGCTGCCCGCATGGACTCAGTCCATGGGTGTGCCGCCAACAGGAGGGAGCTCCTGCACACCGCACCGCCACTGACTTTCGTCTCGTCCTCGGCATCTTATGCACCTACCACTCTCGCCACTGTTCGTCGCCTGCCTACCACCGAGGAGTTCAATCAAGTCATTGCGCCCACTCTAGTCCGCTCTGCACCACCCATTGCGCCCACTCCTGTTCGTGTTGCTCCGCCTATGGCGCCCGCTCCATCTACTCAGCGCAACACTTCACGTCTGGAGCCTATTAGCGAGGAGGAGGTTGAGTCCCCAGCCTCACTGCGCCTCACCCTCGGCAGGGCAAAGGAGATCCTTACTATCTCCGACTGAGTACGCTTAGCCGCCATGCGATGTACCGACTTGTACGATATGTTTATATGTACATAGGTTGTGAGAAGTAGCTTGTTTGCGCATCATGTAGGAACTGGGAGAAGTGCACTAGCCTAAATAACATGTCAGGATTATGTACGCATATCCTGAGTGATGTATTGTATAATTACTGCTTGCGTGTAATATATGTAATGAGCAGTCCTTCTCCGTACGCAACCGATTGTTATCTTGAAAAATCCTCGAGCATTTAAAATTTCCCGTATTTATGAATTTATTGATTTCTGCGACTCTTTTCCTTTTCTTATGAGTTTTACAAAATTTATCCCCAGAGTGAAAAATGTCTCGTCCTTGGACGCGGTCCATGCCAAATCCGCCAGAGGAAAATTTTGGCACACAACCAAGCAACAATTTCACACAGGGGCAGTCAAGTCAACAGGACAGTGAAACAGCATTTTCCCAAATGTGCCATCTTTATGAGCAAAGTCAGCAACAACATCAGGAAATGATGAACCAAGTCATCAATATGGGAAATCACCGTGGACAGTATCAGCAGCAATCCAAGTTGTCTGAGCTACAGAAGACGCGTCCCCAAACATTTTCTCATACTGACAAACCTCTTGAGGCCGAGGACTGGCTTCGAGACATGGAACGAAAATTAATTATTGCACAGTGTTCAGACCTTGAGAAAGTACTATATGCACCGCACTATCTCACTGGAAACTGCATCGTGGTGGGAAAATTTCCTACACATGCACCCCAACGAAAATGATATAACCTGGGAGGAGTTCAAAGAAGGTTTTCGTGGGGCACACATTCCTAAAAGTCTTATGAAGATCAAGAAGAGAGAATTTGATGACCTCAAACAAAGGACCATGATGGTGTCAGAATACAACAGTCAGTTTACTCTATTGTCTCGTTACGCCAACGAAGAGCGTATGACTGAAAGCAAGAAGATGGAAAAATTCCTAGACGGTCTGGCACCCGCGCTTAAATGCCAGCTAATTGTGCACACCTTCCTAGATTTCAAAACGCTGGTGGATAAGGCCATTACCTTGGAAAATGAGAGACACAACTTAAAGGATTTCCGCAAGCGAAAAAGGGACCAGACTAATCTTGCTCACAACCACCGAAGCAAGACAGATTTTTAGAAAGGTGGGACACACAAACCCATGACAAATGTCTCACGCCCAATCAAGAATCTCCATGCAAGGGACAAGGAGTTCACATATCGCCCATGCGTTACTTGCTACGCTTGTGGAGAAGAAGGGCACTATGCCAAGCAGTGCCCCAAGCCAAGGAACTCGACCCCAAAGCCGAACAACGGTGGCAATAATTCAGCGCCCAAGCGCAACAATTTCAACCCCAATAACAACCACAGGAAGGGTCATCTGAACCACGTGACCAGAGAAGAAGCACAAAATGCCCCGGATATCGTGCTCGGTACGTTTCTTGTCAACACAACACCTGCCACGGTTTTGTTTGATTCTGGAGCTTCTCACTCATTCATTTCGAAGAGGTTTGCTTTGCAAAATAATTTTTTGATGCTTCCCTTGGAAAAATCCATGATTGTCAAGTCCCCCGGGATTAAGCAAGTGACTCAGAGTTACTGCCAAGGTGTGGTTATTGAATTTGAAGGATTGAAGTTTCACGCCAACCTTATTGTATTGGAAAATAAAGGACTGGATGTCATCTTAGGGATGGATTGGTTAACCACCAACAAAGGATTTATTGACTGCTTCAACCGGACCGCAATTCTCACCCACCATCACGGGAAGACAATAAAAGTTTCAGCCAAAGAGAGACAAATATCTCGGCAACCAAGATTGAACAAGGTGGACGTTTCGGAGTTAAGCAAAGTTCCAGTAGTGTGTGAATTTCTGGACGTATATCCCGAAGAACTACCAGGCATGCCACCAGACCGAGAGATAGAATTCAGCATTGAGCTAGCACCCGGAACCACCCCCATATACAAGAAACCATACAGAATGGCACCATCCGAGTTGGTAGAATTGAAGAAGCAAATAAAAGAATTACTGGACAAAGGATATATACGAGCCAGTTCCTCACCTTGGCCAATTTTATTTGCCAAGAAAAAGGATGGGACACTGAGATTGTGTATAGACTATCGAGCACTTAACATGGTCACAATCAAGAACAAATACCCAATGCCCCGGATAAATGATTTATTTGATCAGCTCGCTCAGGCCAAGGTCTTCTCAAAAATTGACTTAAGGTCGGGATACCATCAATTAAAAGTGCGAACAGAAGATATCCCTAAGACAGCCTTCACCTCCAGATACGGACTGTATGAGTTCACAATAATGCCGTTTGGACTAACAAACGCCCCCGCATATTTTGTTCACCTCATGAACAAAGTATTTATGAAGTTTATGGACAAGTTTGTTGTAGTATTCATCGATGATATTCTGATATACTCCAAGACACCAGAAGAGCACGCTGAACATCTCAGAATTGTACTAGGAGAACTCCAGAAACATCAATTGTACGCCAAGTTCAGCAAATGTGAATTTTGGCTAAGACAGGTGGGTTTCCTGGGCCACGTACTGACCCAAGAAGGTATTGCCATAGACCCGGAAAAGGTCAAGGCTGTACTTGGCTGGAACTCACCAGCCAGCATAACGGACGTACAAAGTTTCTTGGGAATGGCAGGATACTACCGAAGATTTATTGAAGGATTCTCCACCATAGCAAAGCCAATGATGCAGTTACTCAAGAAAGACAAGAAGTTTGAATGGACGGAAGCTTGCAAGAAAAGTTTCCAAGAACTAAAAAGGAAATTAACAACAACACCAGTATTAATTGTGCCAGACATACACAAGAATTTTGAGGTATATTGTGACGCATCCCGGAAGGGCCTCGGATGCGTATTGATGCAAGAAGGCAAAGTAGTCGCGTATGCTTCCAGACAACTTCACAAGCATGAAGAAAATTATCCTACTCATGACCTGGAATTGGCAGCGGCCATCCATGCACTCAAAGAATGGAGACACTTTTTACTTGGAAATCGTTGTGAAATATACACAGACCATAAGAGCCTCAAGTATATTTTCACACAACCAGAGCTAAATTTACGACAACGATGCTGGTTGGAATTAGTGAAGGATTATGATGTTGGAATCCACTACCATCCAGGAAAAGCAAATGTAGTGGCAAATGCTCTAAGTCGAAACCCCAGCTCAGACGACAACAACCTATCAAATCTGAGACCTGAATTTCAGTAGGAATTTGCCAAACTCAACTTAATAATGGTCACTGAAGGCAGTGTGTCGAATTTGGAAATACAGCCTACCCTGATAGAAAAGATTAAGGAGGCTCAGCATAGACACCCTAGCATTGAAGGCATAAAATGGAAAGTGAGTTTGGGCAAGGCCTCAGAATTCATCATAGACGAGCAGGGAATATTGTGGTACGGAGAGAGGCTTTGCGTGCCAAATATCGAGGACCTTAAACAACAAATTTTAGCTGAAGGCCACACCGCCCCGTATTCAATCCATCCTGGAGGAACAAAAATGTACAAGGACCTTCAGGAAAATTTTTGGTGGCACGGTATGAAAAAGGACATAGCCACGTTCATTACATGTTGTGACTCATGTCAACGCATCAAGGCCGAGCACCAGAAACCGGCCGGACTATTACAACCAAATAAGATACCCGAGTGGAAATGGGACAAGATTGGAATGGATTTTATTGTTGGGCTACCTCGGTCACGACACGGGAATGATGCCATATGGGTCATCACAGATAGACTGACTAAGGTGGCACACTTCATCCCCGTGAAGACAACCCACACCACTCAGAAACTTGCCAGGCTCTATCTTTCCTGTATCGTCTGCTTACATGGAGTTCCAAAGACTATAATGTCGGACAGAGGCACTCAATTCGTCTCCCGATTTTGGGATCAATTACAACAAGCTCTGGGAACTCAACTGGCATTTAGTACCGCATACCACCCCCAGACTGATGGACAAACTGAACGCGTAAACCAAATTGTAGAAGACATGCTAAGATCATGTGTCCTCACCTATGAAACCAGTTGGGAAGAAAGCTTGCCATACGCAGAGTTCGCATACAACAACAGTTACCAGGCCAGCCTGCAAATGGCACCATTTGAAGCCTTGTACGGGCGGAGATGTCGTACCCTGCTAAATTGGTCAGAGACCGGAGACAGCCGTATCTTCGGCCCAGACATGCTCAAAGAAGCCGAGGAAAAGGTCAAGCTAATCAAGGACCGACTCAAGACAGCTCAAAGCCGACAGAAGAGTTATTACGATCGGAAACATCGTGGAGTCAGATTCGAACCCGGTGAGTTTGTGTACCTATGAGTATCCCCTATGAGGGGCCTGCAACGATTCAAGATTAAGGGGAAGCTAGCACAACGATTCATCGGACCATTCTGTATAGTGGCACAAAGAGGCACGGTAGCCTACCAGCTAGACTTACCCGAAGAATTATCCGATGTCCACGACGTGTTCCACGTCTCGCAGTTGAGGAAGTGCGTTAGCAACCCAGAGAAGCAAGTGTCCCATGAAAACATTGACGTGCAACCTGACCTCACCTATCGGGAACATCCAATAAAAATATTAGAGGAGTCTGAAAGGAGGACCCGACAAAAAACCATCAGGTTTTTCAGAGTTCAGTGGAGCAATCACACTGAGAGTGAAGCAACTTGGGAAAGAGAAGATTTTCTTCGGACAGAGCACCCACACTTATTTGAGGATCAGCTGAAATCTCGGGGACGAGATTTTTCCTAAGGGGGTAGGTGTTGTGACACTCCAAAATCTTTATTTGGTTTTCAACAAAAACTTTGTTGGATTTGAAGAAGGTCTTTTAAATCCTTCCAAAAACCTCTCTCTCAAAACTTTTCCCCTTGGCAAGGATCTTATTTTTGGTATCTTCTTCAACCCTGGTGTTTGATTATTAAAAACCTTTCTTCTGATTGTTCCCTTCCCAATTTATTTTTTTGGAATTTATTTTCTTCTAAAAGAAACCCTAGGAGTTTTGGGACTTCTCTTATATTGAAACCACCCATGGTTTTACCATGCCTCATGTGGTAAATCCTCCCAAAACCCCCTCCCTCCACTTTGGGGCAATCCAAACATTCTGTTCCAACAAGTCCAACCCATTTTTGCATTTTATTTCATTCGTTCTATTCCCCAAACAATTTTTTCAATTATTTTAAGCCTAGATGATTTACAAAGGAAGTACCTAATTACCTTTGAGTTTTGATCTCAAACCAACTGCTCTGGATAGTCTTTAGCACCCCCAACCTAGATCCATCAAGATCCACTCTTCCTCTTTTCAAAATTTTCAAGTTTCAACCTCTGGAAGTTTGGACCAGATTTGTCAAATTTGGTGAAACTCATATTTTCTCTTCTCCAAAAATTCTACCAAAATTCAGGAAGCCCCCAGATGCAATGAGAGGCCACTCCACCAAAAATCAGCTCAAGGAAAATTCCCCACATGCCAAAATCATTTCGTCGAACACTTGGCCGGCACTGTTCCTGTACACTTTCAGAAAGTTCAGAGTTTTAGAGATTTCAATGTCGTTTTTCGTCAGAGAGTTGTCATCGATCACCTAAGCTCCCTGGCGCGTTGCGCACGGCCTCTCCTCCTTGACCAGAGCACCGCATGCTCTCTTGGACGGACGCAGGTGTTGGTGGCGGCGAGCATCGCCGACGCCGGCAGCTTCTGCGGTGGCAAAGCCACCCGTGGCGGCCAGCGGGGGGCTGAGCCAGCTCGCCACGCCGTCCGGCGCCGCCCAATGCCCCCTAGCCCTCCGTGTGTTCTCATGCATGCCAATGCACACTGCAGCACCGTCGCCGTGGCCCGACAAGCATAGGGCGCGCCCTCTGCCGCCGACGGGCCCGCGCTGCCCTGTTCTGTCGAAGCCACCCAGAGAGCCTAATCTAAGCTTTGTTAGCACCTAAATGGAACCGGTGGACCTCCACGTCGACGCCCAACTCCCTAAACTCCCTGACCAAGCACTGCGCCGCCGTAACCATCGCCGGAGATCCCCGTTCTCGGACACCGCCTCGGATCGCCTATAAAAGGAAGCCCCAAGCACGTTCTCGAGCATGCACCACCACTGCACCCCACCAACACCCCGCCAAGCCACTAGGAGGACCTCGAGGAGGTCTCCTCCCCCAACTCCGGCCGCCCCGATCCGCCTCGGACACCAGCTCGATCCTCTCCGGTGAGGCCATCCCCGACGCCCAAACCTCGTCGGTAGCCTCCTTGAGCACCCAGTGAGCTAACCCAAGCTTCAATTTGACCTTCACAGCCCTCCCCGACGAGATCCAACTCCACCCGAGCCGCCGTCCGCCGGAGCAAGGGCCGCCGTCGACGTGGTGCTCGCCGGCGACTACCACCACCACTCACCGATGCGGAAGGACACGCTGAGCACGTAGGTACCTCCCGATCCCCCCTGCCTCGCCGTGGATCGCCGCCGGCGACCACCGCAGCTCTCGGGCGCCGACGAGCTCTGTTCTCCCCGTTTGAAAATTCAAACCTGATGGGTGGGACCCCCCCGTCAGCCTCTCTTTTCTTTTTTTCAAAAGATTTTCTAAAAACGTATTCGGGCTAATACGCTTTCAATCTGAAGCGTTTTTCTGGTCTTTTCTATTCAGCCCCCTGAGAAATTTCTGTTTCATTACAGAAAGGTCCCTGGATTAAAACCCTTATAACTTTTAAACAGAAAAGGATTTTTGATTGATTCTTTTTTTGTCCTCTTTAAAATTTTGTCTAGTTTTTTTATCAGTTTTATTTGAAAAATATTTGGAATACTTTTGTGCACCTCACGGTATTTACGATAGTGCGTGTATTTCTGTATACCGTAGATACCGAATGGGGTGACGGAACCGCGAACTTCACCGAGCTGGGCTCCGACTACTCCGAACCAGGCAAGCATGTTTGAACTTTTGATATGATGAGTGTCTTGGCATGTTTGCATTAAGTAGTTGCATGGCATGTTTATGAACATCGCGATGAATGTTATATTACATGCAAAGTTGAGGCAAGTGAGTTTCGAAAATCCATAAGTTGTTGGATATGAGTTTGCATGGCCATGAGATGGCACGAGGATGGGTAAGATGGCAGTGTTGTAGCATGCCAGTCTTATGCTAGGTTATTTGACTCCAGTGTCAACATGAATCAGTCCAGTTTCCATCCGTTTTCCTTCCTGTACTACCACATGTTTTACGCAAGGGATACGGCTTAGTAAGTTGCAAACCGCTTTCCTGGTACACACCAAATCGACAGGCCGTGATGAGGGTTCCATGGCCCTGGATTAAAGCCAGTCATCTGGTCAGGGGGCATGGGTGTTTCCGGTTGGGACCGAGAGGGGGGCACCCCTTAGAGCGCGCGTATATAAATTTGATCCCATGCTATTCGAGATTGTGATCTCCCCGTCTCAAAGTTTTTCTTGAACGCTGTCTAGGGTGATTCCTGGCATCGTGAGGTGGGATGGGTGTGTACTGGTTAGATGTGTTTCTTCCGAAATACCGTAAACGGAACTAGTCCTTCGTGACTACAGAAATCCGTTGGCTGTGGGCAATTTAGTACAAACTCTGCAGAGTCAAAAATCCTTGAAATCATCTTATCCATGTCCAAGTACTGTGTTCAACTTATCTTGTCAAGTGTCAGTCTTGGTGACAGAAACTCTGGAGAACCACATGAGTGTTAAGTCCGGTTAAATGTTTATTCCTGTGGATGGACTAACCCGTTTATTACTATGTGTTGAATATTTCCTATGAGTATTATATTTTGTGAGTTTAATAGATATGAATGATGAATTTAAGCCCTTTCTGCGATGTCGCTCAGACGTCCGACTGTGGCACGCTTGTTATCTACTTTTGATATAAGCCCTTTCTGTGATGTCGCTCCGACGTCCGACTGTGGCACGCATGTCATGTACTTTTCAATATAAGCCCGTTATGTGGTGTCGCTTAGACGCCCGACTGCGGCATGATTATTTATTTGTTCACCCTTCGAGGCGTCGCTTCAGACACCTGATCGGTTTTCAGTTATTTTGTGGATATCGAGAGGACTACCGCCTGACTTCCTTATTGTTTAATATTGTCGTGCAAGTTCATCATTTGAATGTGCATTACAAATTGCTCATGACGTATTCATGAATGCATTTGTTATATCTTATGTCTGAACTGTCTTGTGAGTAATTTCAAAGTACTCACCTGGCTTGTTGATTTGGCCAGATGTTGACGAAGGTGATCTCATGGATGAAGAATTCAATAGCGAGTCCGACGCCTAGAGGAGTCCCAGTCAGTCTCGTGCGACCCTGGATTTGGTCAGTGTGTTATATCCGCTTCCGCTACTTGAATAAATTCATCGAGCCTCACCTCGACGCTCGATGAGCTGCCAGTTTAGGAGACATATTATCCACTCCACTGTGATTTTCCACCACCACTTTTATCTCGAGTCAGTAGTATGCCACCCCACACCATTGTGTCATATCTGCCATTATGTAGAATTATTGGCGTACTTGTAATAAATTGTTGAGCACCCCCAGCTCGACCTTGTAATATATTTAATGCTACTGGCTTACTATATCAAGATTTTGTCTACCAGTCAGGAGGATTTTCCTCATACTGGACTCAAAAGGTCGGTTTCTCAATAAGCATTTTATTGGAAAACCGGTCATGACATCCTTGCCTTCCGGCGGCCCCTCCTTCACCAGCTTTACGGCGTCCAGCTTCGCCCACTGCACCTTCGCCCAGGCAAAAGCCCTGCGCGCACCCTCGATGCAGACGGACCTCTTTATGACATCGAGCCGTGGGCAAGCATTCACAAGCCGCCTCACCAGACCAAAGTAGCTACTAGGAAGGGGCTCGCTAGGCCACATCCGGACTATAAGACCCTTCATGGCCTGTTCGGCCGCCTTGTGGAGCTCGACCAGTTGCTTCAGCTGGTCGCTCAAGGGCATTGGGTGTTCGGTCCCAGTATACTAAGACCAGAACAACTTCTGCGTCGAGCTCCCCTCCTCAGCCCGATAGAACTCCGCGGCATCCTACACACTGCGGGGTAGATCTGCGAACGCTCCTGGAGAGCTCCGAACTCGGGTAAGTAAAAAGAAAGTTTCCTTCACATGCTTGCTTTGCATAATGAATGCCTTACCCGCCGCTATCTTCTTCATCGCCTCAATTTCCCGGAGGTCCTTTTGGGCTTCGGCCTTGGCTTGTTGTGCACTTTCGAGGGCCTTCGCAAGCTCGGACTTTCGCGTCTTAGAGTCAAGCTCCAAGGACTCGTGTTTTCTGGCGAGAGTCTGGAGCTCTTGCTGCACCTCGACCACCCGGGCTTCTTGCTTTTCTCGCTCGATGCGCTCCTTGGCCGCTTTGTCTTCGGCCTTGGATAGCGCCTTCTGCAGGGTCGCCACTTTGGTCGTGGCCCCTAGCAAATTTCATGACGATCCTATTATTTTACAACCAAATTTCTTTTTAATATACAGACGGGGCATCGCTTACCTTTGTTCTCTTCGGCTACCTCTTGGTAAGGCCGAGTTCTTCCTTGGACCGCTCAAGGTCCTGCTTCAGTGCAGTGACTTCCGCAGTACGTGTGGCAGCGGCCAGCAGTGAAGCCTGCATATGCACATAGACATATTCTGATTAGACTCCTATGATTAATAATTGATCCTCTGTTCGGCCTTTCTTTGCGAACACCAAACAGAGCATCAAGGGCTACTGTCTATGCTGGACCATTTTCTCATAATTTGATCACTTACCTCAAAGCCTATTAGGAGGCTGGTATAGGCTTAACATGCTTCAGTCAGTCCGTTTTTGGCGGACTGAACCTTCTCGATCACTGCACTCATGATAGTGCGGTGCTCTTCGTCGATGGAAGCGCCGCGGAGCGCTTCCAGCAAGTTGTCCGACGCCTCTGGATGGACAGAGGCCATCGGCACAGGCGGCTTGCCCCTCTTAGCGAGGGGTCGCCTGACAGAGTCCGGAACCACTGGAGGTTCCAGCGCGGTATTCGGCTGGGGGCCGAATTTGCTGCCCCCGTCGTCGGAGCCCATGGGAGTCTTGCTCCCCTTGCGCCTAGTGTCCGGAATGTCGCCTTGAGGCGCCTCCAGGACTACCTCCCCTTGGTTCGGTGCCCTTTGAGACAACACCTCGACGTTGTCCGTAGGGCGAGGGGAGGAGGCGGTCGGAAGTGAATCGTTGTTCATATCCGACGGGTCCAAAGAACCATCCGATGAAGATACGTCGATAAGGGCTCAGGACGGACTGCATAATCATGTTTGGCGTGATGAGAAGCAGGGAAATAAAACATATCAGGAATTATTACGGTATCCAGGTATTACGACTTCGCCAGGGGCTTGTCCCTAGGCAGCCACTCATCATCGCTAAAAGCGGCCGCGGTGGAGCAGTCCGGAAGGAGAGTCCTTCCCTTCTTGGACCCTTCGGCCTCCCCAGATGGGGCGGCCTTCCTTTTCTTGTCTCCCCCAGCTGGGGGGGGAGAACTTTCCTCTTCTTCCTCCTCGTTTTCATGGGAGGAATGCGCCTCGGTGCTTTTGAACGATGAGTCCGATATAACCTTACGCTGGAGACCCTTCCTGGTCCCGTGGCCTTCTTCTTGGCCTTCTTCTCCGGCACCTCATAAGGTGCCGGAACCAGCATCTCCGTTAGGAGAGCATCTACCGGATCTTCGGGCAGGGGAGCCGGACAATCGATTTGCTCCGCCGTCGCTACCCAGTCCTGTTAAATGGCGTGGAGGCTTAGATCCCGCGCGTGGTTATACTGGGGAAAAGAACATCTTATGAAATATAAAAGACTTACCGGATTGGCAGGGCGCTTTGCGCTGAGCCCGCGGTCCTCGGTGAGGTGAGGAGGTGCCTCGGCGCCCTTGAATAGCACCTTCTAGACGTCCTTGTGCATCATGTCGAAGAGCTCTCGCAGCGTCTGGTGCTCGGCCAGGTCGAACTCCCACAAATTGAATGCCCGTCTTTGACACGGGAGGATCTGGCGGAAGAGCATGACTTGGACCACGTTGACGAGCTTGATTTTCTTGCTCATCATGTTTTTGATGCATGTCTGGAGTCCGATCAGCTCTACCGCGGAACCCCAGGACAGGCCCTTCTCTTTCCAGGAAGTGAGCCGCATGGGGATTCCGGATCGAAATTCAGGGGCCTCCACCCAGTTGGTGTCACGCGGCTCGGTAATATAGAACCACCCCGATTGCCACCCCTTCATGATCTTCACATAGGAGCCTTCGAGCCAGGTGACGTTGGGCATTTTGCCCACCATGGCACCTCCGCACTCCGCTTGCTGGCCGACCACCACCTTCGGTTTAACATTGAAGGTCTTCAACCACAGGCCGAAGTGGGGCTTGATGCGGAGGAAGGCCTCACACACGACGATAAACACCGAGATGTTGAGGATGAAGTTGGGGGCCAGATCATGAAAATCCAGCCCGTAATAGAACATAAGCCCGCGGACGAATGGGTGGAGGGGAAATCCTAGTCCGCGGACGAAGTGGGTAAGGAAAACCTACCTCTCATGGGGTTCTGGAGTAGGGATGATCTGCCCTGCATCTGGTAGATGGTGCACGATATTCGCGGCCAGGTATCCGGCTCCCCGCAGCTTTGTGATGTTCTCCTCCGTAATGGAGGAGACCATCCACTTGCCTCCCGCTCCGGACATGCTTGGAGTGGTTTGAGGAGAGAAACACGAGCTTGGGCGCTGGAGCTCGAGTGCGCAAGAATGGATGAGCAAGGAGGAAGAAGGCGTGGGTAAAAAGAGGAATCCTTGTCCCTTTATAAGGGCGGAAGAAACTATGCGCCTCCCCACTTGCCTGGTAAAACCGCTTATTCCCCAAGTGCCGTAATTGATGGCGTGGTTGGGTTACCCACACCCGTATTGATGAGAATCCCGTGATAAGGGGACACGATCTCTGCTTCGACAAGACGTGCCAAGGAAACTACCTCGCGTTATGTGCAGTGGCTGGTTGTGAAAAGCGGTTCGAATAATGACCGGGCCGTGGTGTGATGTCATGCTGCAAAATGTGTCAGCAGATTAGATTTGTGGAAATATTATTCACTCTACGGTGGAATGTGGAATTTGTTCTGCAGAGCCAAACACTATCCTTGTGTTCGAAATCTTCTATGAAGTATTCGGAGGAGAAACCCGCCTTGCAATGCCGAAGACAATCTGCGCGCCGGACTCATCGTCATTGAAGCCTGGTTCAGGGGCTACTGAGGGAGTTCTGGATTAGGGGGTCCTCGGATAGCTGGACTATATCTGTTGGCCGGACTGTTGGACTATGAAGATACAAGACTCAAGACTTCGTCCCGTGTCCGGATGGGACTCTCCTTGGCGTGCAAGGCAAGCTTGGCAATACGGATATGTAGATCTCCTCCCTTGTAACCGACTATGTGTAACCCTAGCCCCCTCCGGTGTCTATAGAAACCGGAGGGTTTAGTCCGTAGGACAACAACAATCATACCATAGGCTAGCTTCTAGGGTTTAGCCTCTACGATCTCGTGGTAGATCAACTCTTGTAATACTCATATCATCAAGATCAATCAAGCAGGAAGTAGGGTATTACCTCCATCGAGAGGGCCCGAACCTGGGTAAACATCGTGTCCCCTGCCTCCTATTACCATCCGCCTTAGACGCACAGTTCGGGACCCCCTACCCGAGATCCGCCGGTTTTGACACTAACAGGGGGCAAATGTTCTTTTCGCGAAATACGGTGGCCCGTCCGGTGGGTCCCTGCTGTCAGGTGGAGGAAACATTATTTTCCGTGTAATAAGGAGGCACTTCCTTGCTGCCGTCATGGACCCAGCTGTCAGCCTCTCCACGTACAGTCCACGTCCAATGGAAGCCGTTCCTTGACCACGTTGACCATGCCGCGCCGAGAGCACCTGGGCGATGGATGACAGCGAGGCCTAGGAAGGGGACGACACGGAGCCGGGGAAGACGCGGCAATGGAAGCCCATGCGGAGAGGAGTTCGAGGGTTCACTGGTTCGGCTGCGGTGTGAGGCTGCCGTCGCCACGGAATAACAGGGGGTGTGGGTGAGTAGATGGATGGCATGGCCAGCGGTTGGAGTAGTAGGGGGCGGTGAGGCCTCCGCGGCATCACAGCCGGCCACGGGAGGCAGGAGCACGCGGCACGACCGGCGCTCCTCTGGGCGGCTGGAGCAAGAAGACCAGAGGTTGAAGAAGCACTACGGCCATTGGGTGGACATTGTACGGTCACTGCAGCTAGAATCATTCATATTGACTAAGTTGACAAAGCCCTTGGTACACATCAACTTAGTAGGCCCACAGGTCAGCTTTCGAAACGGTGCGCCCCAGATGTCAAGGGGAGGAATCATTTTTTGGGCGGGTGAAGCTAGAATATCCGAGATTGAAGACGAAGCACGGCATCCGTTGGATGGACATCCAACGGCCACTGCTGCTAGAACCGTGTGTTGAATATAATAAGTTGACAAAGCCTTGCATACGCGTCAACTTCTTTTTTTAGGGGATGCGTCAACTTAGTAGGCCCACAAGTGTGTGGGAGAGAACTTATAGCCCATTTGTGATTTGTAAGAATGTACATCCCTTTTTTGAATTCTACTGGAATTTACTACAGCCCATTTACAGTTTGTTAAAAGTACAGCCCATTTCAACCAACTGTTCAAAATAGAATTCAATAAAATTTCCCACATTTTGATGGGATCCGAAATATTTTTATCCCGAAATTTCTAGTCAGATTAAATACAATTTCAATATAAATTTATATTATGTAAAAATCCAACGAAACATTGCGTACGCAACAATTAATGAAATTAAAATTTTCAATATCCAAAAATAAAATTTTATAAAGTAATTACGTGTTTGGTGCATTTTTTATAGTTACTGCCCAGTTTTTGTAATTGCATCCCATTTATTATTTCTTAAAGCCCATTTTCTTGTTAAGCCTAATGCATCCCTCCTAGGAAAGATTTGCAGCCCAGCGGGGCGGAGAATAACAACTTGACCTTGCCTGGGTATTCCTAAAAAAAGTATAGCTGGGCTAGCCATTTTCAGCTTGAAAAAAATCAATATCTGGGCTGGATATCTGGCCTGGGCTAGACAGGCCACAGCCCGCCCAGTTAATAGCTGCAGCGATGTTTTCGTTGTTGTTCAGAGGAGAAAAATTAATATCTGGGCTAAACATCGCTCAAGAAAAACTCTAAAGTGCTCACACCTCAAAAACACAAATACTGCTCAAGCTGCTTGGTCCCAGCTGTCGGCCGCTTCTTGTGCAATTCTCTCATTTATTGACTACATAGGTTCACAATGGTGTGGGACCGTTATGTCAGGAAACCAGGAGGAAGCAAAAAAATTATAGTTTTATATACTAATAAGGAGGCACTTGCTATCATCCTCTCCAAGTAAAGTGATCTCCTCTTCCTCATGTCCGTTGACCATGTTGACAATGTGAGAGGGCGGCGCCATGGCGAGCGCAACAACTCGAAGGAAAACGGAGAGGGCCTCGCGGGCCCTACGGATGGTCTGATACAGCGTCCGCTGCTCATTCGGGAAGCCAGGATCATAGGGCCACATGTCCGTGACGGCATTGTCGTTCGCTTGTTCACCGGTGCTCGTTGAGGAGACAGAGGTTGCAGCACAGGTTCTCCTACGCTGGTAGCTCTTCCGCCATTAGGTTGTCGAAGTGCGGCCACACCTGCTCTATGGTGAACACGGCATGAACCGGCTTGGACAGTGGCGCCGGCTCCTGGTCAGAAGCTACGTCCATCGTCTGATTGTCGTCGCTCAGCTCAGCGAGGTAGCTGGCGAGCCAGCATGTCCGGCTGCTGGACCGACCCGCTGCCAAGCACAAGTCTGACTGCCCTGGCCCACCCAGACCACCTCCCTCGCCCGCGTGCACTTTCCGCCCGAAACGGTCAGCGCCGCCCACCCCGCTTCCCGGTGCATGCGATTTCTCCGCCTTCAAACGACACACGGGCCGTCCGTCCGTCCTTCTGCCGCCCACATTAATGATACGCGGTTGCCGAGGCGGCTACTCCGGCGCCACACGTCCATCCCTCCACCGCCCACCATTGCTATATAAACTGCTGCCTCGGCCATAGCCGCAGTCATCCGCATCTGTTCCTATTCTCCTATCCACACCACTACTGCCCACCATGGCTTCCTCGCGCTCCAGCGCTCTTCGGGACGGGCGGACGATGGACCACAAGGAGATGGTAGCCATTGCTACCGACTGGCTGGCCGGCAGGCAGCCGGAGGACGACGACGTCCCAATGGAGAACATGGTAGTCGACGTTCTGGCGCCAACCCCCTCCTCCGCGCCATCCTCACCGGTGCATTGCACCATGACCATCAGCGAGGCCCGTGCCTAATATATGGACACGGTGAGGCAGAAGCGTGAGGAGCAGTTCCGGGAGGCGCAGGCCGACACCACCTACAACCACCATCTCCTCCAGGAGCACCTGCAGGCGGAGGAGCAGATCACCGCAGAGCGGGCGGAGCAGGAGGCGCTGCTCGACTCGTACCGCTCCGCACGTGAGGGCCACCTCGAGCGCTAGCGGTACCGCATGCGGGTGGCGGAGGCTGCGGCCGCCTACAAAGAGGGCGATGAACCGGCATAGGCTCTGTTTGGCGAGACCGAGGACGAGGCAGAGGATAATACTGGCTCCGACGAGGCCATGCTCTGCTGAGGCCCCGTGGCGCCAACAACGAGGCATAGGACATCATCGGCTCCATCGAGGCCCCACCCTGCCGGCAACAAGGGGGAGGATTTTCCCCCGCTCCGTCAAGGCACCACCCGCTGGCAACGAGACAGAGGACATCACCGGCTCCATCGAGGCCCCGCCCCGCTGCCAACGAGGCCACGCCACACAGAAAACGAAGAAGAGTAGAACACGGTAGGTCACCGCCGCTCGGGTCCAAGTAAGGCCACCGTTGCTACCCTTCGGTTGCTGGCACTGAGCTGTACATCATGGAGCAATTCTATGATTACAGGCTGATTGAAGAGCGCTTCGTGGTTGAGCAAGCTCATGAGATAGTCATTTTCTAGAGAACTTGAGCACTTCAGTTGTTTGCTACCAGACAATGTGCGAAGTAAAAAGGAACAGAAGGAGTACAAAGAGTTTGAGCAGCTTTTTAGCATTCCTGTACATTGCAATCACAGCGATTCACAAGTCATAGAGAACATTCAAAACAATCGATGATTATGCATCTCAGCGATTCACATGTCAGAGCCAATATTTACTTCACAACTAAAGAATAAAGAAAAAATGGATCGACGCTGCTGACAGCAAAGGGCGTCCCATTCGAAAATATCAAACGCATGTCTTCTTGCTAAAATCAATGAGCAAAATTTTACAAGGTTTTCCCATTCCAAAATATCAAATGCCTACGATTGTGGAATGGGCAGGGTTTGCCATCAGTTCGGACATTGACATGGCACCTCGTGCTAAATAAACCAGCTATTCTTTTTGTGTAGTTCCACCAAAATCAACCAAATTCGCGCGTAGCTTGTATGATTTCGCCCTTATACGTTGCAACGCCTTGAACTTATCGGCACCTCCTTTCTTGTGGTGGAAATGAATGATTCGATGTATTCATGAACATTTTGTGTAGTTCCCATTAAAATCAAGCTGGGCACCCCTGTTTGCACAAATACAAAAAAGTGATTAGTATAAAGCAAACTGTAATATGAATTGATAGTTTAAACAGGCACCTACATGGTCCATGTAGAGCACACTTTTACAAAAATGGAACTCACCGGAAAGAATCCTAGAACAACATTGTACTCGCGCATCACATCAAGAAATGGAGATTTGTCAGTCCTTCTGAGCTGAAGTTAGTTTTGTCTTGTGGGGGGTAACGTAACCATCCTTGAACTGCTCCTTCTAATGAGAAGATAGACAGGGCTTCTTCATCCTGGCATAATCAGAACTAGTCACTTCACGTACTCCATATTCTTATTCAGAGGAGGATGATCCTATTGTGCAAAGACAAGAGGATAACTAAATGCTAGCATCCCTGTTTGCTCGAAAAAAAGGAAAGGAAATATTTAAAACAGCACAGATGAAGCACTTCTCAAGGATAATACCACTTTTTGATGACAGCATCTAAACAGTAGCACAACACCAATAGAGATGACAAAGCTTAATCATATGGATGAAATCAGTGGGCGAGTACCAACCTTTGTCAGGAGGCTTATTGTGTAGAGCATACAGATGAAGCACTTCTCTGGAACCATCTGTTGCTATCTACTGTGGTGGCCATGCTTACTATATACTCCTCGATTAGATTAATGTTTCCAACATCTTCTTGTGCAGTTCCACTAAAATATATGGTATCTTCAAAGAATATCCCTGTTTGCACAAGTTGAGATAATTACGTATTACATTAAGAGTGGCATCAAATCAGTGACAAAACAATTGCTCGGTCCAGCCATAGCAATAAATTAAGATGCAAAACTGTATCATTACTTGTGTCATCACAGTTCCAGTGCTTCATTACAGCACCATGAGTTGATTTTTGTTTTTCTTCCGCTTGTTCTTCCCCTTCATCACTTGGTTCAATAACAGACAAGCTTGGCCTTCAATGTAAGATTTGGCATGTCAATTAGGTTGCACATGTATAGGACTAGACAATGACATTAATTTTCTGATGAAAGTGGCAAAATACAGGCCAACAGTTGTGAAATAACCTTATCTTACCTCAATGGGATATTACGGTGCACATACAGATTGGAAGTCTTGTCTCCATTTGTGCAGTTCACTAAAATCAAGCAACATTACCATACAAGTAGCACAACATATGAAAGCACACTGCAGATTCATGTGAAAGAAGGCTAGTACTGACCTCTCATGATGCGGAATTCAAACAACTCACAAGAAGAAGTTCTGAACCAAATTTGCCAACACGGATAGGAAGTAAGATCTCCTCTTGTGCAGTTCCACTAAGATCAAGCAATCAAGCAACATTGTCAGTGTGACATTTTGGTTGAACTGCACAAAACACTCTTAAAACAAGTGTTTTGTGCAGTGCAACAAAAGGTCACAATGGCAACGAGGTGAAGTAGATAACCCTGTTTACACAGAGGTGCAAAGGAAACAACTAGTGGTCAATAACGGTGGATGACACAGAAGCCAACAAAAAGAAGCATCTACCTTATCTAAATGGGAAAGAAAGCAAGACAGTAGCATTTCTCAAACGGTGGCATTGATTAATATTAACAGAGAGATTATATTAACAATAAAAATTGTTAAACATGTAATTTTCTTTTAACTGTGGCATTGCATCAATTTTCCAGCGGCATTATTAGAGGGTGTTTGTTTACAGGGACATTTTGGTGGAGGTACTAAAAAAACTCCGTGCCAGTCCCATCTAAACCAAACAGGAGGGACTTTTAGGGACTAAAAGTGGGCATTTGGGACTAAAGAAAAAAGACCTCGAGGGAGTCTTTTTGGCACTTTTTCCAACAGTTGCCCCTACCACGCATCGCACCTTGTCTCTATTAGTTCACTACTAGGGGTAACATGGTCTTTTAGCATGTCATTTAATAACCTCTAGTCCATGTTTAGTCCCTGGAACCAAGCAGGTAGGGACTAGGGAGTTTTTAACCAAACAGGGCCTTAGATTAACAACAACTAAAGAGTTGCATGGGACAGTGGACGCACCAGCACCATGTGCATCTACCGATGTACTGGGGTGATGCACAATCTGTTGCAACAAAGAACAAACAACCAAGGAGCATATTTGTGTTGGTCCCAGTTTTGTTATCTTTAGACACCTTTCCCTATGTGAGTGCAGCAAATCTAGTCCTGCTCAAACTCTATAGCCTTGTCCCCTAAAACAAAAGATCAGTTCATTACAGATGTGTGTACTGCGTTTGTCATTGTTTTCCCTTTTCGACCAACGTAGGTGTTGGATAGCCAGTTTGTACTAGTACTTTCCCCACTTCCTTTCCTCTGTGAACCACGTCCTAGATTTATGCTATACAACTTTCCCCACTACTTTCCCCCATTCCTGTCCTCTTTGAACCACGTCTTAGATTCATGCGATACAACTTTCCCCACTACTTTCCCCCTTCCTTTCCTTTTTTAACCACGTCCTAGATTCATGCTATACAACTTTTCCCACTACTTTCCCCCATTCCTTTCCTCTTTGAACCACGTCCTAGATTCATGGTATACAACTTTCCCCACTACTTTCCTATTTGATCCAACACCTAGATTCGAGTGCAGAAGCGGAAAAAGCCCACATGCAGCTAGAGCAATTCATGTGGAATAAGTAAATTATACCTTAAGGTTCTTGGGGTGTGGTTCGGTGGGCGACCGGAGGCCGTTCGACCCACACTATGTACGGCGGCGAAGAAGAAGGGGTCGGAGGCCCTCCCGCGCCGCCCTGGGTGAAAATGAACAGCTGCGCCGGTAGTGGATTCCCTCCCTCACCAACGGCGACAGCATTAAGCCTCCTTCCCTTCCCGGCGGACGGCTCTTTGACCAACAGTGAAGGGAGAGAGAGAGGCCAGCGAAGTCTTGTTTAGATCTGGAGAGGGTGAGAGAGTGTGAAGAGAGCAACTACAAGCAGACCAGCAGTGAGGGGGGAGAGAGAGATAGGCCAATGAAGTCTTGTTTAAATCTGGAGAGGGTGAGAGAGTGTGAAGAGAGCAACTACAAGCGCTGAGGCTCCAGCGTGTATATATATACTGGAGAGAGTGTGAAGAGTGCAAACCCTAGAAAACAAGAGCCGAGGCTGCAGCTTATATGTGATGAGGTGATTATACGGTCACTACGAGATCGTATAGCTCCGTATCCATCCATTTTGACCAGTCAAAGAATCCTCCTGGCACGAATTATGCTCAAGTGTAGTTATCGAACCTGAGACCTCAAGTTTGATGAGCAAATAACCAGCTACACAACCCTCCCGTTATGTTCAACGAGAGGAAAATAACCTTTTATATATTCCTGCATTCTTGTGACAAGCATGCCGTGTTTTTTGTGTGTGTGGGAGTCATTGGGATTTAAATCATAATTGTGTCATGTGGCTTTGGTGGTAAGACTATCCACAGTGGTGCAGAAATAATGCAGCCTTAGTCACGTTACCTGTCTCCATGTAGTACGTTGGGTCCCACCAGTCAGAGGGTGAAACAAAAAAATTAATAAGAAAAATTAAAAGCGCCAGCGGTGTATCTTACCTCACACATCTCGCTACTGCTCAGGAACACTGTCCAATTGATCCCTCTGTTCGCTCACGTACTATTTTAAGTGAATCCTTATTATAACATGCACACAATTTTGGGCACTTGTATTCAACCTAAGTCAGTGTGCTACCATATCTCGTACGACTCCCTCCGTCTAGGTGTAATAAGTCACGTTAGAAGGTGCAGCAGGACCAAGGTGCAAGCAGATTGGAGGAGAAGGAGAAACTTGACCGGTCATTCCTCCAATCAAAGCCCTGATTTCTGTCTCTAAGCGCAACAATCAATCCAAACAACTAAGAGATGCCTTTTCTCTTCTTGTACGTACTCCATTTGTATCTCACTTCATGTGGCTTCGCACTCGCACAATTTTCCTATTCTATGAACCTGTGTGTGCGTGTGCGTGTGCGTGTGTGTGTTTAACAGCATGTGTGTGTTAGAGAGAGCGACAGATCGACCTACTCCTACAGAGAGATGGCGTGTAGTGTACGATTTTAGCCGCGAGAGTCGATGCATCCTCTCGTTTCCGGGCGTCCGGTAGGGACAGGCGGACAGCTGCCACGCCCGCTCCTGACCAGCCTGGCCCACCCAAAGCCCCTCCATCGCCCGCACGCGCTTCCGCCTGAAACGGTCAGCGCCGCTCCAAAGAATCGGTGCCGCATTCATGCCCGGGCAGAGCGGACACGACCTCTCACTGGCGCCTGTGTTGAAGGGAGAAGCGGATTCAAGAGTGATGGTTGCTTCGTCCGTCCAACTTACTGCTGGGTCTATGTGATTTGACGGCTCATTGGTCATTATTACTGAGGTGGTAGGACTGCTGGATGTCCCACGCTTTCGGCGAAAGGAGGTACTACTAGATTACAATTTTCTCAATTCTTACAGTGGAGGAGTGCAAGAGCAGTGAAAACACGCAGGCTCGGTGATTACATGGCCCACCTCACACTATCACCATATTTTCTGGACACCGTGCGACACCTAACTCTTTACATGGTACTACTTGTATAGTACGCACTGTAATTTATCAGCGAGGTAGTACAATGCTATGAAGCTTCCAGCTTCTGTTACATGTATCTTGCGTCCAAGGTTGCTCGTTGCAACATTTCAACAAATACAAAGGAGACTAACATGCATGCTATTGCATCTCAATGATTGACAGATCATAGCAAATATGTACTCCCTCCGTTCCAAAATAAGTGTCTCAACTTTATGCTACATATGGAGCAAAATGAGTGAATCAACACTCTAAAATACGTATATATACATCAGTGTTTGGAGTATGTACTAGTAATTCATATTGAAATCTACTAAAGGACATATATATTCCAAACAGTATGATAATCTCTCTAACCAAGGTAGTAGGGACGAGGAGTAAATGGAGGGTGTACTAGTAAAATTTTCTCCTCATCCTGCGAGCCACCGCGCGTGTGGGCGAGGGAGCGGGCGTAAGGCGTACAGTACTACTACTACTCATGCAGTCCCTGGCCAGTGAAACAAAGACAGCTAAAGAAAAAAATGATCCATGCAGTCCCTAGCCCTTGAACCGTAAACCCTAACCAGGCTTTAATTTGCTGGCAACGTCGGCGCTTCCTAAGAAATGAAGTTTGCAACCCTTTGACCATCGGATCATTTTGTGCAGTTTCACCAAAATCGAGATGAGCATCCCTGTGGCAAAGAAATTGAAGAAGAGTGACTAGAATAAGATTACCGGGACTAGTTGATGAGACATAAACTCATCACAAATACAGTACGTAGAAGCCAGTAGAGGTATGTGCGGGGCAAAGAAGTAGAGAAATATCCACATGGAGTGATGTGGGCAGATGGAGCATGTTGGAAATATGCCCTAGAGGCAATAATAAAAGGGTTATTATTATATTTCCTTGTTCATGATAATTGTCTATTTTTCATGCTATAATTGTGTTATCCGGAAATCGTAATACATGTGTGAATACATAGACCGCAACATGTCCCTAGTGAGCCTCTAGTTGACTAGCTCGTTGATCAATAGATGGTTACGGTTTCCTAACCATGGACATATGATGTCATTGATAACGGGATCACATCATTAGGATAATGATGTGATGGACAAGACCCAATCCTAAGCATAGCACAAGATCGTGTAGTTCGTCTGCTAAAGCTTTTCTAATGTCAAGTATCCTTTCCTTAGACCATGAGATTGTGCAACTCCCGGATACCATAAGGGTACTTTGGGTGTGCCAAATGTCACAACATAACTGGGTGGCTATAAAGGTACACTACGGGTATCCCCGAAAGTTTCTGTTGGGTTGGCACGAATCGAGACTGGGATTTGCCACTCCGTATGACGGAGAGGTATCTCTGGGCCCACTCGGTAGGACATCATCATAATGAGCTCAATGTGATCAAGGAGTTGTTCACGGGATGATGTGTTACGGGAACGAGTAAATAGACTTGCCGTAACAAGATTGAACAAGGTATCGGTATACCGATGATCGAATCTCGGGCAAGTATCGTACCGATAGACAAAGGGAATTGTATACGGGATTGATTGAATCCTCGACATCGTGGTTCATCTGATGAGATTATCGTGGAGCATGTGGGAGCCAACATGGGTATCTAGATCCCGTTGTTGGTTATTGACCGGAGAGTTGTCTTGGTCATGTCTACGTGTCTCCCGAACCCGTAGGGTCTACACACTTAAGGTTCGGTGACGCTAGAGTTGTAGAGATATTAGTATGCGGTTAACCGAAAGTTGTTCGGAGTCCTGGATGAGATCCCGGACGTCACGAGGAGTTCCGGAATGGTCCGGAGGTAAATATTTATATATAGGAAGTCCAGTTTCGGCCACCGGGAGAGTTTCGGGGGTCAGCGTATTGTACCGGGACCACCGGAAGGGTCCCGGGGGTCCACTAGGTGGGGCCACCTATCCCGGAGGGGCCCATGGGCTGAAGTGGCATAGGAACCAGCCGTTGGTGGGCTGGTGCGCCCCACCCAAGGGCCCAAGGCGCCTAGGGTTGGAAACCCTAGGGGGTCATTGCCCCACGAGGGGGCATGCGCCCCCTGGTTGGAAACCCTAAGGGGGCCGTTGCCCCCGAGGGGCCACCGCCCCCCCCTCTAGGTGGGATCTCCAAGGGGGCATGCACCCCCCCTATCCCCTATATATAGTGGAGGGGAGGGAGGGTAGCCGCACCCTAAGCCCTGGCGCCTCCCTCTCCCTCCTCCAGTAGCGCTTGGCGAAGCCCTGCTGGAATCCCGCTGCTTCCACCACCACGCCGTCGTGCTGCTGGATATCCATCAAATTCTCCTCCCCCCTTGCTAGATCAATAAGGAGGAGATGTCTCTGCTCCGTACGGGTGTTGAACGCGGAGGTGCCGTCCGTTCAGCGTTAGGATCATCGGTGATTTGGATCATGACGAGTACGACTCCATCAACCCCGTTCTCTTGAACGCTTCGGCTCACGATCTACAAGGGTATGTAGATGCACTCCTCTCTCTCTTGTTGCTAGATGACTCCATAGATTGATCTTGGTGATGCGTAGAAAATTCTAAATTTCTGCTACGAACCCCAACAGTGGCATCATGAGCTAGGTCTATGCGTAGTTTCTATGCATGAGTAGAACATGAGTTGTTGTGGGTGTCGATTTTGTCAATTTACTTGCCGATACTAGTCTTATCTTGATCCGGCAGCATCGTGGGATGAAGAAGCCCGGACCGACCTTACACGTACACTTACGTGAGACAGATTCCACCGACTAACATGCACTAGTTGCATAAGGTGGCGAGCGGGTGTCTGTCTCTCCTACTTTAGTCGGATCGGGTTCGATGAAAAGGGTCCCTATGAAGGGTAAATAGAAATTGGCATATCACGTTGTGGTTTTGGCGTAGGTAAGCAACGTTCTTGCTAAGAAACCTATAGCAGCCACGTAAAAATTTGCAACAACAATTAGAGGACGTCTAACTTGTTTTTGCAGCATATGTCGTGTGATGTGATATGGCCAAAAGGATGTGATGAATGATATATGTGATGTATGAGATTGATCATGTTCTTGTAATAGGAATCACGACTTGCATGTCGATGAGTATGACAACCGGCAGGAGCCATAGGAGTCGTCTTAATTTACTTATGACCTGCGTGTCAACATAAACGTCATGTAATTACTTTACTTTATTGCTAAACCGTTAACCATAGTAGTAGAAGTAATAGTTGATGAGACAACTTCATGAAGACACGATGACAAGGATCATGGTGATGGAGATCGTGGTGTCAAGCCGGTGATGATGATGATCATGGCGCCCCGAAGATGGAGATAAAAAGGAGCAAAATGATATTGGCCATATCATATCACTATTTGATTGCATGTGATGTTTATCATGTTTTTACATCTTATTTGCTTAGAACGACGGTAGCATAAATAAGATGATCCCTCATTAAAATATCAAGAATTGTGTTCCCCCTAACTGTGCACCGTTGCTAAGGTCCGTTGTTCCGAAGCACCACATGATGATCGAGTGTGATAGGTTCTAATGTTCGCATACAACGGGTGTAAGCCAGATTTACACACGCAATACACTTAGGTTGACTTGACGAGCCTAGCATGTACAGACATGGCCTCGGAACACGGAAGACCGAAGGGTCGAACATGAGTCATATAGAAGATACGATCAACATGAAGATGTTCACCGATGATGACTAGTCCGTCTCACGTGATGATCGGACACGGCCTAGTTGACTTGGATCATGTATCACTTAGATGACTAGAGGGATGTCTATCTGAGTGGGAGTTCATTAAATAATTTGATTAGATGAACTTAATTATCATGAACATAGTCTAAAACTTTGCAATATGTCTTGTAGATCAAATGGCCCATGCTAATGTTGCCCTCAACTTCAACGTGTTCCTAGAGAAAACCAAGCTGAAAGACGATGGCAGCAACTACACGGACAGGGTCCGTAACCTGAGGATTATCCTCATAGCTGCCAAGAAAGCATATGTCCTTGATGCACCGCTAGGTGAAGCACCTGTTTTCCCAGCAACTCAAGATGTCATGAACGCTTGGCAGTCGCGTAGTGATGATTACTCCCTGGTTCAGTGCGGCATGCTTTACAGCTTAGAACCGGGGCTCCAAATGCGTTTTGAGCAGCACGGAGCATATGAGATGTTCCAAGAGCTGAAAATGGTTTTCCAAGCTCATGCCTGGGTCGAGAGATATGAAGTCTCCGACAAGTTCTACAGTTGTAAGATGGAGGAGAATAGTTCTGTCAGTGAGCACATACTCAAAATGTCTGGGTTGCACAACCACTTATCTCAGCTGGGAGTTAATCTCCCGGATGATGCGGTCGTTGACAGAATCCTTTAATCGCTCCCACCTAGCTACAAGAGCTTTGTGATGAACTTCAATATGCAGGGGATGGAATAGACCATTCCTGATCTATATTCAATGCTGAAATCAGCGGAGGTGGAGATCAAAAAGGAACATCAAGTGTTGATGGTGAATAAAACCACTAAGTTCAAGAAAGGCAAGGGTAAGAAGAACTTCAAGAAGGACGGCAAGGGAGTTGCCGCGCCCGGTAAGCCAGTTGCCGGGAAGAAGCCAAAGCATGGACCCAAGCCTGAGACTGAGTGCTTTTATTGCAAGGGAAACGGTCACTGGAAGCGGAACTGCCCCAAGTACTTAGCGGATAAGAAGGCCGGCAATACCAAAGGTATATGTGATATACATGTTATTGATGTGTACCTAACCAGCGCTCGTAGTAGCTCCTGGGTATTTGATACCGGTGCGGTTGCTCATATTTGTAACTCAAAACAGGAGCTGCGGAATAAGCGAAGACTGGCGAAGGATAAGGTGACGATGCGCGTCGGGAATGGTTCTAAGGTCGATGTGATCGCCGTCGGCACGCTACCTCTACATTACCTACAGGATTAGTTTTAAACCTCAATAACTGTTATTTAGTACCAGCTTTGAGCATGCACATTGTATCTGGATCTCGTTTAATGCGAGATGGCTACTCATTTAAATCTAAGAATAATGGTTGTTCTATTTATATGAGAGACATGTTTTATGGTCATGCCCCGCTGGTCAATGGTTTATTCTTATTGAATCTCGAACGTAATGTTACACATATTTATAGTGTGAATGCCAAAAGATGTAAGGTTGATAATGATAGTCCCACATACTTGTGGCACTACCGCCTTGGTCACATTGGTGTCAAACGCATGAAGAAACTCCATGCAGATGGACTTTTGGAGTCTCTTGATTATGAATCATTTGACACGTGCGAACCATGCCTCATGGGCAAAATGACCAAGACTCCGTTCTCCGGAATAATGGAGCGAGCAACCAACTTATTGGAAATCATACATACTGATGTGTGCGGTCCAATGAGCATTGAGGCTCGCGGTGGTTATCGTTATGTTATCACCCTCACTGATGACTTAAGTAGATATGGGTATGTCTACTTAATGAAACACAAGTCTGAGACCTTTGGAAAGTTCAAGGAATTTCAGAGTGAGGTTGAGAATCAACGTGACAGGAAAATCAAGTTCTTACGATCAGATCATGGGGGAGAATAGTTGAGTCACGAATTTGGCACACACTTAAGGAAATGTGGAATTGTTTCACAACTCACGCCGCCTGGAACACCTCAGCGTAATGGTGTGTCCGAACGTCGTAATCACACTCTATTGGATATGGTGCGATCTATGATGTCTCTTACTGATCTACCGCTATCATTTTGGGGTTATGCTATAGAGACTGCCGCATTCACTTTAAATAGGGCTCCATGGAAATCTGTTGAGACGACACCATATGAATTGTGGTTTGGGAAGAAACCTAAGTTGTCGTTTCTGAAAGTTTGGGGATGCGATGCTTATGTCAAGAAACTTCAACCTGAAAAGCTCGAACCCATATCAGAAAAATGTGTCTTCATAGGATACCCTAAGGAAACTATTGGGTATACCTTCTACCTCTGATCCGAAGGCAAGATCTTTGTTGCCAAGAATGGATCCTTTCTAGATAAAGAGTTTCTCTCGAAAGAAGTAAGTGAGAGGAAAGTAGAACTTGATGAAGTATTGCCTCTTGAACCGGGGAGTAGCGCAGCTCAAGAAAATGTTTCTATGGTGCCTGCACCAACTAGAGAGGAAGTTAATGATGATGATCATGAAACTTTAGATCAAGTTGCTACTGAACTTTGTAGGTCCACAAGGACACGTTCCGCACCAGAGTGGTACGGCAACCCTGTCCTGGAAATCATGTTGTTAGACAATGGTGAACCTTCGAACTATGAAGAAGCGATGGCGGACCCGGATTCTGACAAATGGCTTGAAGCCATGAAATCCGAGATAGGATCCATGTATGAAAACGAAGTATGGACTTTGACAGACTTGCCCGATGATCGGCGAGCCATAGAAAATAAATGGATCTTTAAGAAGAAGACAGACGCGGACGGTAATGTAACAATCTATAAGGCTCGGCTTGTCGCTAAGGGTTATCGACAAGTTCAAGGGGTTGACTACGATGAGACCTTCTCACCCTTAGCGAAGCTGAAGTCTGTCTGAATCATGTTAGCAATTGCCACATTCTATGATTATGAGATATGGCAAATGGACGCCAAAACGGCATTCCTTAATGGTTTACTTAAGGAAGAATTGTATATGATGCAGCCGGAAGGTTTTGTCGATCCTAAGAATGCTGACAAGGTATGCAAGCTCCAACGCACGATCTATGGGCTGGTGCAAGCATCTCGGAGTTGGAACATTCGTTTTGATGAGATGATCAAAGCGTTTGGGTTTATGCAGATTTATGGAGAAGCCTGTGTTTACAAGAAAGTGAGTGGGAGCTCTATAGCATTTCTCATATTATATGTGGATGACATACTATTGATGGGAAATGATATAGAACTCTTGGAAAGCATAAAGGCCTACTTGAATAAGTGTTTTTCAATGAAGGACCTTGGAGAAGCTGCTTACATATTAGGCATCAAGATCTATAGAGATAGATCGAGACGCCTCATTGGTCTTTCACAAAGCACGTACCTTGACAAGATATTGAAGAAGTTCAATATGGATCAGTCTAAGAAGGGGTTCTTGCCTGTATTGCAAGGTGTGAGATTGAGTACGGCTCAATGCCCGACCACGGCAGAAGATAGGGAAAATATGAGTGTCATCCCCTATGCCTCGGCCATAGGGTCTATTATTTATGCCATGCTGTGTACCAGACCTGATGTAAACCTTGCCGTAAGTTTGGTGGGAAGGTACCAAAGTAATCCCGGCATGGAACACTGGACAGCGGTCAAGAATATCCTAAAGTGCATGAAAAGGACTAAGGATATGTTTCTCGTTTATGGAGGTGACGAAGAGCTCGTCATAAAGGGTTACATTGATGCTAGCTTCGACACAGACCAGATACGTGTATATTTTGAATGGTGGGCAGTCAGCTGGTGCAGTTGAAAGCAAAGCGTCGTGGCGGGATCTACATGTGAAGCGGAGTACATGGCAGCCTCGGAGGCAGCACATGAAGCAATCTGGATGAAGGAGTTCATTACCGACCTAGGAGTTATTCGCAATGCGTCGGGCCCGATGACTCTCTTCTGTGACAACACTGGAGCTATTGCCCTTGCCAAGGAGCCCAGGTTTCACAAGAAGACCAGGCATATCAAGCGTCGCTTCAACTCCATTCGTGAAAATGTTCAAGATGGAGACATAGAGATTTGTAAAGTGCATATGGACCTGAATGTCGCAGATCCGTTGACTAAACCTCTTCCACGTGCAAAGCATGATCAACACCAGAACTCTATGGGTGTTCGATTCATCACAATGTAACTAGGTTATTGACTCTAGTGCAAGTGGGAGACTGTTGGAAATATGCCCTAGAGGCAATAATAAAAGGGTTATTGATACGTCTCCAATGTATCTATAAATTTTGATTGCTCCATGCTATATTATCTACTGTTTTGGGCAATATTGGGCTTTATTTTCCACTTTTATATTATTTTTGGGACTAACCTATTAACCGGAGGCCCAGCCCAGAATTGCTGTTTTTTTGCCTATTTCAGTGTTTCGAAGAACAGGAATATCAAACGGAGTCCAATTGACCTGAAACTCCACGGAACTTATTTTTGGACCAGAAGAAGCCCACGGAGTACTGGAAGCTCACCAGGGGAGTCCCGGGCTGCCCACGAGGGTGGGCCCCCCCTAGGGCGCGCCCCCTATCTCATGGACAGCCCGAAGGTCCACCGACGTACTTCTTTCACCCATATATACCCATGTACCCTAAAAACTTCGAAGACGAGAATAGATCGGGAGTTCCGCCACCGCAAGCCTCTGTAGCCACCAAAAGTCACTCGGGACCCTGTTCCGGCACCCTTCCGGAGGAGGGAACCCTCACCGGTGGCCATCTTCATCATCCCGACGCTCTCCATGATGAGGAGGGAGTAGTTCACCCTCGGGGCTGAGGGTATGTACCAGTAGCTATGTGTTTGATCTCTCTCTCTCTCTCTCTCTCTCTCTCTCTCGTGTTCTTGATTTGGCACGATCTTGATGTATCACGAGCTTTTCTATTCTAGTTGGATCTTATGTTGCTTCTCCCCCTCTACTCTCTTGTAATGGATTGAGTTTTCCCTTTGAAGTAATCTTATCAGATTGAGTCTTTAATGATTTGAGAACACTTGATGTATGTCTTGCCGTGCGTATCTGTGGTGACAATGGGATATCACATGATTCACTTGATGTATGTTTTGGTGACCAACTTGCGGGTTCTGCCCATGAACCTATGCATAGGGGTTGGCACACGTTTTTGTCTTGATTCTCTGGTAGAAACTTTGGGGCACTCTTTGAGGTTCTATGTGTTGGTTGAATAGATGAATCTGAGATTGTGTGATGCATATCGTATAATCATGCCCATGGATACTTGAGGTGACATTGGAGTATCTAGGTGACATTAGGGTTTTGGTTGGTTTGTGTCTTAAGGTGGTATTCTAGTACGAACTCTAGGGCTGTTTGTGACACTTATAGGAATAGCCCAATGGATTGATTGGAAAGAATAACTTTGAGGTGGTTTCGTACCCTACCATAATCTCTTCATTTGTTCTCCGCTATTAGTGACTTTGGAGTGACTCTTTGTTGCATGTTGAGGGATAGTTATATGATCCAATTATGTTATTATTGTCGAGAGAACTTGCACTAGTGAAAGTATGAACCCTAGGCCTTGTTTCAACGCATTGCAATACCGTTTACGCTCACTTTTACCACTTGTTACCTTGCTGTTTTTATATTATCAGATTACAAAAACCTATATCTACCATCCATATTGCACTTGTATCACCATCTCTTCGCCGAACTAGTGCACCTATACAATTTACCATTGTATTGGGTGTGTTGGGGACACAAAAGACTCTTTGTTATTTGGTTGCAGGGTTGCTTGAGAGAGACAATCTTCAACCTACGCCTCCTACGGATTGATAAACCTTAGGTCATCCACTTGAGGGAAATTTGCTACTGTCCTACAAACCTGTGCACTTGCAGGCCCAACAACGTCTACAAGAAGAAGGTTGTGTAGTAGACATCAGTTATTATTATATTTCCTTGTTCATGATAATTGTCTATTGTTCATGCTATAATTGTGTTATCCGGAAATCGTAATACATGTGTGAATACATAGACCACAACATGTCCCTAGTGAGCCTCTAGTTGACAAGCTCGTTGATCAATAGATGGTTACGGTTTCCTAACCATGGACATAGGATGTCATTGATAATGGGATCACATCATTAGGATAATGATGTGATGGACAAGACCCAATCCTAAGCATAGCACAAGATCGTGTAGTTCGTCTGCTAAAGCTTTTCCAATGTCAAATATCCTTTCCTTAGACCATGAGATTGTGCAACTCCCGGATACCGTAAGGGTACTTTGGGTGTGCCAAACATCACAACGTAACTAGGTGGCTATAAAGGTACACTACGGGTATCCCCGAAAGTATCTGTTGGGTTGGCACGAATCGAGACTGGGATTTGTCACTCCGTATGACGGAGAGGTATCTCTAGGCCCACTCGGTAGGACATCATCATAATGAGCTCAATGTGATCAAGGATTTGTTCACGGGATGACGTGTTACGGGAACGAGTAAAGAGACTTGCCGTAACGAGATTGAACAAGGTATCGGTATACCGACGATCGAATCTCGGGCAAGTATCGTACCGATAGACAAAGGGAATTGTATACGGGATTGATTGAATCCTCGATATCGTGGTTCATCCGATGAGATTATCGTGGAACATGTGGGAGCCAACAGGGGTATCGAAATCCCGCTGTTGGTTATTGACCGGAGAGTTGTCTCTGTCATGTCTACGTGTCTCCCGAACCTGTAGGGTCAACACACTTAAGGTTCGGTGACGCTAGAGTTGTAGAGATATTAGCATGCAGTTAACCGACAGTTGTTCGGAGTCCCGGATGAGATCCCGAACGTCACGAGGAGTTCCGGAATGCTCCGGAGGTAAATATTTATATATAGGAAGTCCAGTTTCGGCCACCGGGAGAGTTTTGGGGGTCACCGGTATTGTACCGGGACCACCGGAAGGGTCCCGGGGGTCCACCGGGTGGGGCCAGCTATCCCGGAGGGCCCCATGGGCTGAAGTGGCGTGGGAACCAGCCCTGGTGGGCTGGTGCGCCCCACCCAAGGGCCCAAGGCGCCTAGGGTTGGAAACCCTAGGGGGCCGTTGCCCCCCGAGGGGGCATGCACCCCCCTGGTTGGAAACCCTAAGGGGGCCGTTGCCCCCGAGGGGCCGCCGCCCCCCCTCCTCTAGATGGGATCTCCAAGGGGGCATGCACCCCCCTAGCCCCTATATATAGTGGAGGAGAGGGAGGGCAGTCGCACCCTAAGCCCTGGCGCCTCCCTGTCCCTCCTGTGACACCTCTTCCTCCTCTAGTAGTGCTTGGCGAAGCCCTGCTGGAATCCCGCTGCTTCCACCACCATGCTGTCGTGCTGCTGGATCTCCATCAACTTCTCCTTCCCCTTGCTGGATCAAGAAGGAGGAGACGTCTCTGCTCTGTACGTGTGTTGAACGCGGAGGTGCCGTCCGTTCGGCGCTAGGATCATCGGTGATTTGGATCATGACGAGTACAACTCCATCAACCCCGTTCTCTTGAACGCTTCCGCTCCCGATCTACAAGGGTATGTAGATGCACTCCTCTCTCTCTCGTTGCTAGATGACTCCATAGATTGATCTTGGTGATGCGTAGAAAATTTAAAATTTCTGCTACGAACCCCAACAGAGCAGTGGTGCAAGCCGGCTGTAAAGGGAGTTGTACCTGAGGGATGTCGGGACGTAGATCAACCTAGAGGAGGGCGGCAGGAGGAGGCAACTACCCACGTCGCGGCAGTGAGCAATGGACGAAGGCAACCTCACCGGCTTTGTGAGAGAGAATGGCGGGGACCCCTGATCGGGACGTGCCGATAGTGGGTTTTCACCGTCGGCGATGGCGACCGCATCTACACTAAGCATCCACCCCTTCCCCCGGCAGACGTGGTCCGCTAGGATGTTAGAGATGTGGCCACAGTGGTTTTGTCCGAGAGAGAGTGAAAACTGAAGAGAGCAACCCCAGCAAGCAACCGTGTAGGCTCGTCCTGCCTATGTATATAGTGGAGCGGTTTCCTTTTCTCTCCATATGAACCTATTTATATTGTGTACGTGCCACTAAAGAAAAAAACTTTATTTATAAATGATGCGGCACCTACTACTCGTTCTCCTATAAACCTTGTGCTTGGCATCTCCAAACTATTAACCTTGCGATTGGCTCTTCGCCTCTTCGGGAAGTCGAGCAATAATGGTACTGTAGTTATATCGTTCTGGCTATATGAGACCGAATGAATTGCTGCATGTCCACCACGTAGCGAGGGTCGAGGGGCGAGGGAGAGTGTGTACTATTACGTCCATTTCAATATGGACTACATACGGAGCAAAATGAGTGAATCTACACTCTAAAATACGTCTATATACATCAGTGTTTGGAGTATGTACTAGTAGTTCATATCGAAATCTACTAAAGGACATATATTCCAGACAATATGATAATCTCTCTAACCAAGGTAGTAGGGACGAGGAGTAAACGGAGGGAGTACTAGTAAAAAATTTCTCCTCGTCCTGCGAGCCACCGCGCGCGTGGGCGAGGGAGCGAGCGTAAGGAAGCAAGCTTCACCTCATCCTGCGAGCCACCGCGCCCGTGGGCGGGGGAGACAGCGTACTAAGCAAACTTATCCTCGTTTTGTGAGTTGACGGGACACATCAAAAGTACTCCAGTGTATAGAGCCTTGTCTCTAAGGTAGGCCCCACATGGTTTGCCTCTTTTTTAACATAACGCGTCAAGTCGCAATTTGTTTGTTCACCCGTGGTAGAAGATCCTCCCTCCATCTAGTGGACAACCAGTACACGTGTCAAGTTACCACGTGGGCTGCCTTTTCGTACAGAAATGAGCTCCACCGTGTACCCGCGCAGGTGTGGTTGGGAAAGAGACGGGAGTATGTGCACCATGCGTGCACCTCTTCTCTTCGTGCACGTCCCCCACCTACGTGGGTGTGTGTGAGAGATACTAACCTAGACAAATGGCTTGTGCGTTCATGAGTGTTTTTTGTTTTTTTTGGGGGGGGGCTTGATTTCGTGAATGTATTTGTGGGAATATGTGTCGATGACATCTCAAACAAAATTTTGCATGCAATGTGTGTGAAATGGAGGCCTATCCATATCATATATAGAGGGTCGGGCGATCCATGAGAAGAGAGGGAGGGGTCATAGATATCGATAGAGTCGAAGAGAGGATCAAGTGGGTGGGTGCGAGATCGATGAAGAGAGCCATCGAAATTTTGTGTGTGTGTGTGTGTGTGTGCAAGTTAAAGATATAGGGCGACTGACCTAGCTACCGGAACGTCAGAGGGCACAAGTCAAGTTTGTGTGTGGCAGGGAGACATGACTAGAGCGCTCGATGTATCAGTGTGTGTGTGTGCGCGAGGGGGTGGGGGGGGGTAGGCAGAGGCCTAACTATAGAGGTAGAACGACTCATATATGTGTTGAGAAGGAGAGACCCAGCTATGTCTTGAGGGAGATCAGTCGACATCCATACATAACTGAACGACAGGAAATAGGATGGGACAGAGAGAGAGGAGAGAGAGGGAGGGAGAGGGGTAGAGTGCTGGATGGGTGATGGAGTTGCTTCTCGAAGATGGTGGGAGAGGCCTACTAGACAAACTGAGGGTGGAACTGCAACATTATCAATAAGAGTGGGGATGTGTTTCTGTGTGTGCCTATGCGTGATAGATCTGTTGGGACACATCCATGGATGATGAAGGGGAACCATGTGTTTGGTAAGCAAACCTAACTAGATCGATAGATCAATTGTTGTTTGTCGGAGGAAGGGAGAGACATAACTAATGAGGTAGATCGATCGACGCATGGGGAAAAACGAGTTATAAGGACCTAGCTAGCTATATGTATAGCGGGAGATCGGTCGGTGTACGCCCATTTGTTAGAGGCAAATAAGCCCGACAAGACGGATAGACAGAGAGAATGGAGCTAGGAGGTGGTGCGAGAGGCCCAGCTACTAGCTAGCTAGGGGGAGGAGTGTGCGGTTGTGAGATCGATGAAAAGAGGGGCGAGAGTTTACACGTGAGTGGGACCGTATGAGAGACACGAGGCAAGAACACATAAAGGAGGAGATTGAAGGTGCGTGTGTATGTTGTAGGCAGACATCGCTGGAGAGGTTTATCGATCGGTGTGTGTCGAAAAGGAGTTGTGCAGACTGTGGGAGAACGACCTAAAGAAGAAAAAATGAATGTGCACGATGGATAGAATGCTGAGGGAGGGGGAGGGCGAGGAGGGCGTGTGCATGCACGAGAGAAAGTTAGTGGTAGCTACAACGGTTAGAGGATTGTGTGGGTGTAAGAGACTAAAAAATATCATAATTTGATATGAAAGTGGATTCATATATTTGAATAGGAGATCATAGTGTTTTAAACATATGCATGCCTGAATATAGTGGTGATACGCGTGTTGTGGTTTTGCACATGTTATACCATAATGTGATAATGCATGGCGTTTGCAACTCACAGCTAAATGTCAAACAATCTAAACCATACTATACATCGAACAATCTCACATTTTATTTGAATTTGTGATAATGTGTGGCATTTGCAGCTTACAACTAAATATCGAACAATCTAAACAATACTATATATCGAACATTCTCACATTTTATTTGAATTTGTGGTAATGTGCGGTGTTTGCAACTCACATCTAAATACTTGTAGGCGTAGGGGGCGGGACACCATACATAATGTGATAAACACATTATACATATGAGACATGGTTTAGTTTGTGAAGATGTAGCTAGACTTGAAATGTACTATGATATGAAATCAACATAAAGTGGATTCAAAAAATCGAGTTCGAGTTCATATAGTACACATAGTTCATATGTAACTCGAGACTAATCATGTGGTGTGATGTGAAGATAATACACAAACGATGATTTAACTTGACAATAATGATGATTGTAGATCATATTAAAACAGAGAAACGAATTCAAATGCTTTGACTTCACAACAATCATTATTATAGATCTTATTCAAATGGAGAAACGAATTCAAATTTAGTTCATGTTGACGCGGTAGTTGTCGGATTTCGGGTTCCGGCAGACCCTCTAGGTTCAAACTCTGGGGTGCACACGGAGATCTCACCCCCTACCTACCTGCGCCTCGTCGCCTCGCAAGGATCTAAACTACACAAAGAGCAACACAAGGGACACAAGGTTTATACTGGTTTGGGCCACCATTGTGGTGTAATACCCTACTCCAGTGTGTGGTGTGGTGGATTGCCTCAGGGGCTGATGATGAACAATACAAGGAAGAACAGCCTCGCGAGGGTCTGTTCTTGGCCGGTGCGACGAACTGCTAGGGGGAGTTCGGTCGCTCTCTCCCTCTCTCTCTAGACTGCTTGACCTCTAGCTCTGTTCTGGATTCCGGATACCTCTACCCTGTGGGTGGCTAGTCCTATTTATAGGCAAAGGCCCTGGGCCTCTTCCCAAATATTGAGCGGGAAGGGCGCTAACAATTGGCCATTTTGAAGGGGAATATCTAGTACACTTATCCTGACTAAAATTGGTCCTCGCATATCAAAGGCTCTGGCGGTGACGCCGGCTTGGGCTCCACGATGACCTCCTTCCTGCCATTGTGATGGTCTTGGTATTGTTGCACCGAAACGGCTGCCTTTGCTTGATGCTCTCACCTACGCTTGCCTCCTTTGCACCAAAGAGGAAATGAGGAAATTGCGCGGGCTGGCGCCCGCCTAGCGCCCTCGGTCGTCATGGCTTGCGTCATGGGCACCTCGTGAGGTACCCCGCCTTGATCTCTCCGCCTCCTCGCGAGCCAGCCTGACGAGGCCGTGCCTGAGGAAGCTTCCTGTCGTCCGCCCCGCGAGGCTTGGCCCCTCGCGAGGGTCTTGAGCTTGTGCTGATGAAGATGAGCCGTTCTGGGCCACCCCTTGAGCCACGCCGCAGGCCGCAGGCAGGCAAGTCTGGGTACCCCCGTTCCCAGAATGTCGACAGTAGCCCCCGGGCCCAAGCCGCGCCTGGACTTGGCTGAGCAGAGAAGCGAAGGGGCAAGTGCGAAGCGCCGCGGGCCCTAACAGCCTGCGGCCTTGGGTGCCGTGTGGAGGTTGATTGGATGTGGGCGTCCCTGTTCCCCACGCCTCCTTATTTTGCGCCCAGCTAGGCGGACCCGTGGTTGCACACAGTCATCCCTCTTCTCGCCGCTCGACCGTCTCCTGCTCTTCCTCCTCTCGAGCTCCAGTCTCCGCTTCCGATCCAATCCCGAATCCTCCCCCTTCCTGTCGCCATGGCTCCGACGAAAAAGGGGAAAGGGAAAAAGCCCGTGCCTCCGCCCCGCTCGCCATCGCCGACGGCTCCTGCTGTCGATCGGTCGATCATACTCAACCGAGAAGGCTTGGACAAGGCGCAAAGAGAAGAAGTGCGGGAGGACAACGGTCTGGCCCGCGTCTCACTTCTCTATTGACAGAATAGTCACCGAGGTCCGGTACTTCGCCGACGCCTTGTGGGCGGGACTGGTTCCCCCCTTTTCCAATTTCTTCAACGCTGTGTTTTCCCATTACCAGATCCATATGATGCATTTGGGTCCTGAATCCATTACTCTTCTTGCCGTTTTCACCTTTGTCTGCGAGGCGATGATGGGCAGCCCTCCTTCAGTTGCCTTGCTGCGCCACTTCTTCTCTTTGCGCCTCATTGATCCCACCCAATGCTCGGGGTGCGTGAGCTTCATTGCCGCACCAGAAACAGCGGCTTCAGGGATTGATTTCAGCCTTCCTCCACCCACGTCTGGGTTCCGCGAGCGGTGTCTGTATGTGGATGTCGAGGTGCCCAGCCCCCTGCTTTCGGAGCCAACATTGCCCGCTATCCCCAATTCGGGCTAGGGCCAGGAGACACTCACGAGCCCCCGGCTCGTCTTCATCTGGCATCGCTTCGCGTACTTGAGGGCGCTCGGCGTGACGGCGCCCAAGGTGGTTGTCAGTGTCAAAACCGGCGGATCTCGGGTAGGGGGTCCTGAACTGTGCGTCTAGGCGGATGGTAACAGGAGACAAGGGACACAATGTTTTTACCCAGGTTCGGGCCCTCTCGATGGAGGTAATACCCTACTCCTGCTTGATTAATATTGATGATATGGGTAGTACAAGAGTAGATCTACCATGAGATCAAGGAGGCTAAACCCTAGAAGCTAGCCTATGGTATGATTGTTGTTCTGTCCTACGGACTAAAACCCTCCGGTTTATATAGACACCGGATAGGGTTAGTGTTACACAGAGTCGGTTACAATGGTAGGAGATCTACATATCCGTATCGCCAAGCTTGCCTTCCACGCCAAGGAAAGTCCCATCCGGACACGGGATGAAGTCTTCAATCTTGTATCTTCATAGTCTTGGAGTCCGGCCGTGACGATAGTCCGGCTGTCCGGACACCCCCTAGTCTGGGACTCCCTCAGTAGCCCCTGAACCAGGCTTCAATGACGACGAGTCCGTCGCGCATATTGTCTTCGGCATTGCAAGGCGGGTTCCTCCTCCGAATACTTCATAGAAGGTTTTGAACACAAGGATAGTGTCCGGCTCTGCAAAACAAGTTCCACATAACACCATAGAGAGAATAATTTTTGCACAGATCTGCTGACATATTCCGCGGTGTGACATCACACCATGGCCAGGCCTTTATATGAATCGTTTTTACTGTTCCACCTCAGCGTGTTTAGCGAGGTAGTTTCCTTGGCACGTCTTATCAAAGCATAGATCGTGCCCCCTTATTCCGGGATTCTCATCAATACGGACGTGGGTAACCCAACCGGGCCCGTTAGCCTGCCTCCTCTATCAAAGGCGAGTCCTAATCGACCACGGGGTGGGCTCTTGGTATTCAACCTCTTTATAATGAGACCAAGGCCCTCTTCTTTTTCACACCCTCCATCGAGTTCGCCTCGCGCTTCGAGTTCCAACACCCAAAGCTTCAGATTCAGGCGCTTCGGACTTTCGACGATGTCCGAATCCGACCAACACGGCCGATGGATGTCTTCCTCTGTCACAGAAGAAGATGTGCTAAAGCTGCGCAACGCCAGGTACCTAACCGGCGAGATCTTGCACAGGCTGCCTGCTCCAGGGCAGGTCATTCCCACTCCTGAGCCCGGCGAGAACGTGGTGTTCGTGTCCCACTTCCTTCGGCGTTTGGGCTTCCCGACGGATCCCTTTGTGCGGGGGCTCGTGTTTTATTATGGGCTTGATTTCCATGACTTGAATCCGGAGTCCATCCTCCATATCTCGTCATTCATTGTCGTATGTTAGGCCTTCCTCCATATTACCCCCCACTTTGGATTGTGGCTCAAGACCTTCAAGGTGGAGCCAAAGATAATCGGGGGGCAACCAGTAGAGTGCGGAGGGGCGGTCATAAGCAAATGTGCTGATGCTCTGTGGCCCGAGGGCTCTTTTCAAGAGGAGCTTGATTTGTAGCAACGGGGGTGGTTTTATATCACCGCTCCCAGGGGCACCAAATGGGCGGCGCTCCCTGCCTTCCGCTCAGGTCCACCACAGCGGCTGGCATCATGGGTCAACACGGGGCTCGACTGGGGGCCGTCCAAGGACGTTCCCTTGCTGCAGGGCCGTATTCGAGACCTCCAGGAAAGAGGAATTAACCTGGTTGCAGTGGCACATGTTATGGTGATCCGGCGCCTTCAGCCCTGCAAACGTCGCCCCCTCCGCCTGTGGGAATTCAATCCGGAGGGACCACGAGCTCTCCAAAACTTCATGGGCACGACGCCCATGGAGATGTATAAACTGTTCTTCGGATCACAAGAGAAGTGTCCGGACTTGACCGAGGACGCAAGACTAAGCTGCAATCGCCCAGGTGCTCAAGTAAGTAGTCCTGTAACCGGACAAGCTGTTCATTCATTTATTTTATATATGTGCCCTTGAAAGGAGCCGTTTCTTGAACAGGAATGGATAGCCAAGGCAAAGTTAATAAGGTGTCCGGCTCCCCTCCCAGAGACCACGCCGGATCCCATGCTGACCAAGATGTTGAAGGTCGCGCCTTTTGAAGAAGGCGAAGGGGGGAGCGGGGAAGCAACTGCCTCCTCGAAGGAGGCCATCGAGGAAGGAGGGATTAAGAGTCCCACCTTCCGAGGAGAGAGGAGGACCGCTTCGGAAGATCCGGAGGTCAAGGCCTCAAAGAGGGGCAAGGGATCTTCGGCAAAGAGTCCGGCGCCGGGAAGTAACCCAGCCGCATTATTTCCCCAAGGGGGTCAGCCCTCCAGCGAGCCGTAAGTTAAAAAGAAGGGGTCTTGTAAATAAGGAACATCCCTATATTTATTCATGAAGATAACCGAAATTGTACCTTGTAGTTCGGACCTCAGCCCTTCTCAGCAGAGCTCGTCTTCGGGGGATCTTCTTCCGGAGATGATGGAGAGCGAGACGCCTCCACCTGCCGTACCCTTGTGTGAAGCGGACGACCCAGAGGTATCGTCGCGGAGGGTTCCCCTAAGTCCGGCGGGGCCGGAAGGTCCGGCGCCAAGTGGTGTGCGGTCGGAGGAGCTGAAGGATCTGCTCGGGCGAGCGGCTATTTCAGAGGATCACCGTGCTCTTCTGACAGTTATGCATATAAAATGCGCCCTGTATAGATAGTAGCCCCTGAGACTCGGTATGTTGTCAAAATTGACAACGTGCCGAGGATCAAATTCTCAGTTATAACATGTCGCCGCTCCTAAACAGGTGGCGGGGCGTCCGGAGGCCAGCCGGACTGATGAATATGTCGAACTAATGCGGCGACTTGACGAGGCGGATGCGGACATCACGCTGGTCAATAAACGTTTCAACGAGTCACAAGGTATGCGACTTCTATGCGGACACCTGGTAAGGGGGCCAGACGCCCATGTCTTACTATTCGTATGCTTTAATGCAGATGGTGCCGCCGCCGTGGAGGAGCTGCGGGCAGAACTCGCCCGAGCGAAAGAGCAAGCCAGGGTCAGTAATGTGGCTGCTTTAAAGGCAGCCGAAGAGCTAGAAGCCGAACGGGCTGCTCACTGCCGAAGCAAAGAGGAAATGGCCGATATGGCCAAAAAGTTAAGGAATACTACCGATCGCTGCGAGGTTCTTGAAAAAGAACGTCAAGCGGAACAAGAGGGCCTAAAAAAGGCCGCCGCCGAATCCAAGAGTGCCCAAGCGGCGTTGAGAGCTGCCAAGGAGGAGCTGAGTCAGGCCGGGGCAATTGCGGCTGGAAAACCATTTCTGCTGCGGAGAAAATACACAGATCCAAAGTATGCTCAATTGGATAAGTTGTGGAGTTCGGAGGATGCTCATCTGGACTTGGCGGCGAGCGCTGCGGACGCGGTTGAGCACTTCCAGGGCCAAAAGGGGCACAGAAGGGGAGAGCTATATTGGTCTCAATTCCATAGTCCGGATCGTCCTTTGTCGCTGACCGATCAGTTGGCCGAATGGGCCGAACTGAATCGGTTGTCCGGCTTTGCCATGAAGCATGTCCTGACCCACTTGTGGCCGGGCAGACCCCAGCCGAAGAGCTATTTTGGTTTAGTGCAGCAGTTCCTTGGTGCGGTACCGCCTATCGAGGAAATGAAGCGATCGGCGTGTATTGAGGGAGCGCGGATGGCTCTGGCCCGTGTCAAGACATACTGGGCAGAGATGAAGGCCACCGATGTTGCATCCCAAGACTCGGACGGAAGCCGAGTACCTGCCGAGCACTACTTTGAAGAAGTCCTACCGGGCGCTCGTTTAATAGAGACGCGGTGCTCGAAGGATATTATGTTTTAGATGACATGTATGATTTGTGAAAACAATGTTTCAATATAATATAAGAGCTTTTTATACTTGTGTGTTCAAGTAGTAAACTACTCCCTGTGCGGCCGTTTATGTATATGTGTATATAACCTGAAAGATGGCAGTCCTTGGCTTCAGCCCCCACGCACATAGTGCGGGGGTGTTTGCAAAGAAAGCGCTTTTTCACACTTAATCCAACGTCTTGGTCCTGTTAAGGAGGTGATAGCGTAGCAAACCAGGCAACCGGACTATAATGCTTTATCACTTTCACTTAGCCATAGGAGTTCGAGGGTGGGGCTACGATATAGCCCCTGGGGGCACCGCACTCTCCCGAACTCGGGGTGCGTACGTGCCTGACCGAAAACCGGTCCTTCGTTAATGCGGAGGAATCCTAAACATTCCTGTAAGTCATCGAGTGGTTGACCAGTCTCTCGCTATATCATGACAGTCAGTTTTCGGCTTTCTCCACTGAGGTGCTCGCCCGGCCGAACCGGGGCACAATCGCAGTGGTTCTCCTGGTGCCGCGTTAGCCGTGAAAACGGAATGTAAGGTAGCAAAACACAGGAGCCGGGCAACCCAACATTTGACCAAAGACATGATTCAGAGCTGATGCATATAAGTCCTAACTCGAGACGCCGGATACTCCCTAAGGTATTCGGTCTTTATGAAAATGGGCAGAATAATGCCCTAAGCCCCTGATGTCCAGGTACGTGCAAAAATTCTGGTGCGGTCAATGCCAAAATGCCAGCTTCCTCCTCGGTTATAGTAAGGAACCGGGGGATGTATATCAACAAGAGACAGTGAAAAAAGGTTTACGTAGGGTCTTAATCTGAAAAGAATCCTTGCAATGGGTCCCTACTGCACGTCTGCGCCTGTGTTTCCGTTGTGCCGTATCCTGGACGGGTGTTGCACGTTGTTCATCTGTAAAGAGAGGAACTTAGTTTAAAAGAAAAAAGATCATGCGGAAAGATGTACTAAATAGTAAATAAACAGAGTATGGTTCGAAGAAAAAGTTGAGCTTTATTGTCTCTTGTTATACGCGCATGTAGCCCCTTGTATGGGGGTGTGCCGCTAGTAGGCGCCGGACTCGTCTAGTCGTGTCCGGAGTTTGAATGACTAATTCAGGTTCTTCGCCTAGTAGAGCCGGATAGCTGTGGGGCTGTCAAGGCAGTCTCCCATTTTTCCGTGCTCGAGTAACACTTAATACTTCCTTTTAACGAGATGATGCCGCGTGGATCGGGCATTTTAAGTGTTAGAGATGCATAATGCGGGCGAAAGCTTCGCGTCCCAATAGTGCTTGATGGCTACTTTTAAATGGGGCGATATGGAAGAGTAACCTTTCGCGACGGAAGTTGCCGGATGAACCGAACACAACTTCTAACAGTATGGAGCCCATACAATGGGCATATGGGCCTGGCATTATTCCTTTAAAGGAGGTGTTGCTACGGCGAATTTTGGTTGGGTTTATCCCCATCCTGCGGATTGTGTCCTGATATATCAGGTTTATGTCACTGCCGCCATCCATGAGGACTCGTGTAAATTGGAATCCGTTGATTATAGGACCCAATATCAGGGCAGTCCATCCTGCGTTCCGGATATTTTCGGAATAATCCTGATGGTCGAAGGTGATTGGTTTTGACAACCAGTGTGCGGCGCGCCTTTTAGTGGGCGCCGCTCTGTTTTTCCCTTTAATCACGTGAAGTGAGTTTACGATTTTAACCTCTTGTGGGAAAGTCTTTTGTTTTCCGGGGCTCTGCTTGTGGTGCTCGTCGTCATCTTCACTTGGTGTATCGAGCCCCTTGTGTTCGGCATTCAGTCTGCCGGACTGTTTGAAGACCCAACAATTTCGGTGGGTATGGTTAGCAGGCCTCCTAGGAGTACTGTGTATTTGACATATCTTGTCCAGGATTTTGTTGAAGTTGGATAGCTCATCGCTATTGTCCTTAAGGGGCAGTTTTTTGTTGTTCTGCCGTGAGCTTTTGAATCCGGCGTTGACTGTCGTGCTCTTTGGACTGTTCCTTTTAATCCGGCGCTGGTCCTTGTTGCGCCGTGGTTTCCCATTTCCATCCCTGATTTTGGATGTACTTGGGTCGCTGGTGCTGCATCTTGCTAGCCAGCTATCCTCTCCCGCGCAAAAGCGGGTCATGAGGCTTGTTAGTGCGGCCATTGTTCTTGGCTTTTCTTGGCCGAGGTGTCTGGCGAGCCATTCGTCTCGGACGGTGTGTTTGAAAGCTGCTAAGGCTTCGGCGTCCGGACAGTCGACTATTTGGTTCTTTTTAGTGAGGAACCTGTTCCAGAATTTCTGGGCTGACTCTCCGGGTTGTTGAGTTATGTGACTTAGATCGTCTGCATCCGGAGGGCGGACATAAGTCCCCTGAAAATTTGCCCGAAATGCATCCTCGAGCTCTTCCCAGCTTTCCAATGGTATTTTTGGGGAGGCTCTTAAGCCAATGCCGAGCTGGCCCTTTGAGTTTAAGGGGTAAGTATTTTATGGCGTGGAGATCATCTCCTCTAGCCATGTGTATGTGGAGGATGTAATCCTCAATCCAGACTCCAGGGTCTGTTGTTCCGTCGTATGCCTCTATGTTTACAGGTTTGAATCTCGCTGGAAATTCATGATCCAGCACCTCATCGGTGAAACATAGGGGGTGTGCGGCGCCCCTATATTTGGGTGTGCTGTGATCTTCGGAATTTCGGCGTGTTGCATTGCTTTGACGAGCATGCTTTCTTGGCCCATAGATGGACCTAACTGGGCCATCCTTTTGATGTGAATCCTTATGCGGATCGCATATTGTCTTGTGTGCGGCACCATTCGCCGCTCTCTTCTTGCCGTGAGGTCGTCCATCCGACCGGGTGGCTTTCTTGCTTTTTGATTGTGGGGGCTCTAAGGCCTCCTCGTCGAATTCGGGCAGTAGCTTTCTTTTTGGGTAGCTCTTTGTTCGGCGACTGTCACCGTACTTGTCTGCGGTGCTGAATACTTTGCTCCATCTGATCCTGAGTGCATCTTCCGCTGTTTTGAGCTTCCGCTTCTGCTTTTTCAGGCTACGCGCAGTGGCGACAAGCCTTTTCTGGAGGTCGTTTTGCTCCAATAGTTTGTCCGGCGTCAGATCGTCCAGACTGTTGTCTTTGTCGGGGACAGATTGTTTATCCACGTTGTCTTGTTCGGACGATTGCTCAATAGCTTGTTCGTTGTCCACCGGTTCACCCTGCTTTATGGCTGGGTCTTTGTTGAGGCGGGACTTTGTTCGGCGTTTACGTTGCCGTTTTGACTGCTTTTCGAGGGATTTATCCTTCGTAGCATCCCATTGTTCATCGTCTTCATTTCCTTTAGGTGTATCCACCATGTATAAATCATGAGATGAGTTGGTTGTCCAGCATCCTAGAGGTGTTGGCTCATTGTTTTCTCCTACATCGTCGTCCATACCATCGATGTCTTCGGAGTCGAAGTCGAGCACGTCGTGTAAACTTTCGGCAGTGGCTACGAAGTGGGTGGTGGGTGGGCGTTGAATTTCTTCGTCGTCCGCACCCCAACCTTCCTGACCGTAGTCCGGCCAGGGCTCTCCGGCTAAAGAGAGAGACTTTATTGAATTCAGGATGTCGCCAAAGGGCAAGTGCTGAAAGACGTCCATGGCCGTGAACTCCATGACCGGAGCCCAATCGGATTCGATTGGCCGGGGCGCGGAGGGTTCGGAGTCCAGAGAGGAGTCCGGCACCCTAGAGTCGAGGTCTTCGCCAAGGACAAGGATGGAGTTCGGCTCGATCGCCGTAGAGATTGTAGCCCCCGAGGCGGTGTCGAACCACTCGTCCTCGATTGGGGAATCCGGCTCAGGATTAAGGGTCGGAGCGGATACTGGTGCGGCCTCCAGGGCACTGTTTGGCTGTAGAGCTAGATCATGCCCATCGAGACAGTGCGGCACGCTTGGCTGCAGCTCGAATCCGTCGAAGATCAAGTCTCCGTGGATATCGGCCGTATAGTTCAAACTTCCAAATCTGACCTGATGGCCAAGGGCGTAGCTTTCGATCTGCTCCAGACGGCCAAGCAAATTGGCCCGCAGTGCAAAGCCGCCGAACACGAAGATCTGTCCGGGGAGAAAAGTATCACCCTGGACCGCGTCGTTGTTGATGATCGAAGGAGCCATCGGGCCTATCGGTGACGACACAGAGGAACTCTCAATGAAAGCACCAATGTCGGTGTCAAAACCGGCGGATCTCGGGTATGGGGTCCCGAACTGTGCGTCTAGGCAGATGGTAACAGGAGACAAGGGACACAATGTTTTTACCCAGGTTCGAGCCCTCTCGATGGAGGTAATACCCTACTCCTGCTTGATTAATATTGATGATATGGGTAGTACAAGAGTAGATCTACCACGAGATCAAGGAGGCTAAACCCTAGAAGCTAGCCTATGGTATGATTGTTGTTCTGTCCTACGGACTAAAACCCTCCGGTTTATATAGACACCGGATAGGTTAGGGTTACACAGAGTCGGTTACAATGGTAGGAGATCTACATATCCGTATCGCCAAGCTTGCCTTCCACGCCAAGGAAAGTCCCATCCAGACATGGGACGAAGTCTTCAATCTTGTATCTTCATAGTCTTGGAGTCCGGCCGTGACGATAGTCCGGTTGTCCGGACACCCCCTAGTCCAGGACTCCCTCAGTGGTGAATGAGTTCCTCCTATGCCGCATTGCCCCTCTCCAGCGCCATTCCCGCCGGATGTGGGCCTTCGGCGGGCGTGAGGACCGCATGAGGCTCCAGGAGGAGGACCTGATGCCTGAAGTGTTGAGGAAGGTTCTCATGATCCTGACTGGGGATCCTTCCCCTGGCAGCATCCGGCAAGGGGGTGCTTTGTTGTACCTTTGCTCGAACAGGGGTGACTTCCTGAAGCAGATGCCCAGCTTCGACGAATGGGGGCTGTGCCCCGCAGGACTCATGGGGCCTCGCGAGAACCCAGTTGTGGTGACTGCCCTTCCAGTCGCCCACGGCGGTCCTTCCTCGAGTGGTGGAGCAGGGAGGCGAGGGCCACCGGAGGCTGAGGGGGCCTCCGCCGGGATGATGACGCCAGGCGGCACTCCTGAGGTGGCAGCTCCTCAGGCCCGCACTGCTGCGGCTGAAGGCGTTGAGCCGCGGCCCGCGGCTCCCGTGGCCGACGCCCCTGAGGCCCCGGCTACCCTTCTTGGTGAGGCGACCGGCGGCGTGCGCCAGGACGACGCCCCTGACGCTGGTCATCTTGGTGCTTCTTCCTCGTTGCAGGTTGACCCCTATGCTGAACTCCTGGGCCGCTTCCGCATGGATTTCGAGGCTCTCCGGAAGAGAAGGGAGGCCTTGGGTGATGATTACCCTTGCCGTCTGCTGAAGCGCGGGAAGTATTTCTCCATTGATGAGTAAGCCTTCCCCTTTCCTAGTTCCTTATTTTCCTGTTGCTTCGGCTGATCCTCGCTCCACAGGGCCCTTCCTGCCGAGCTCACGGAGATGGCTGAGGAGCCATCCCCCCAGGCCTCGCCCTCTTCACTGTCTCCGAACGCTCTGAGCTCAAGCACTGCCCTTGTGGTAAGGCCGGTCGGAGAGGTGAGCCATCCTGTGGCGCATCATGGTTCTACGCACCTTGCGGCCCTCCTTCGCGAGCCTTCCCGGGGCATAGCCAGCTTGCCTTGGGCTCCTCGACTGGTCATGGACGGTGATTGGCTGAGGTCGGCCCTTCGTTCCTCATTTGGGGACGAGCCGGCTCTAGTCCTGGCTTCTGGCGAGGCGTGCCCGGCCATTGCGGGGGCGCCAGCCCCCTGCCTAGAGGGGGAGTGCTGATTCGCGGGCCCCCGCGCACACCTAGGGCGGATGACGACGCAGAAGACGTGCTCGAGCGTGCCCGGGAGCGCCGTGCCCTTCGCCAAGGGTTTCTCCAGAGGGCGGCTGACGCAGTGAGCCAGCTTGGTGTAGAGCTCGCTGACGAAGACGCGCGCCTTGAAGCTGAGGGCCAGCGCCTAGCTGAAGAGGGGCGCAAGCTGAAGGTGGTCGTTGCCCTTGTGCGCCACCAATGTGACCTTGACAATGAGAAAGCCGAGGTGTCGCTGCCCGAGCCGTCGAGGAGGCCCGGGAGGCTGACCAGCGACGTGAGGCGGCGGAGGAGCGGGCGCGGAAGCTCCAGGCCTGGAGCGATTCCCTGGAGTAGCAGGTGGAGCTGCATGAGATGGCCCTTGCATCGATGAAGGGGGCTTCGGTCGACCAGGGGGAGCTCCAGAGAAGTGAGGAGGTACTGACGCTGGACTATAACTGTATTATCCGGAAATCGTAATACACGTGTGAATACATAGACCACAATATGTCCCTAGTGAGCCTCTAGTTGACTAGCTCGTTGTGATCAACAGATAGTCATGGTTTCCTGGCTATGGACATTGGATGTCGTTGATAACGGGATCACATCATTAGGAGAATGATGTGATGGACAAGACCCAATCCTAAGCATAGCACAAAGATCGTGTAGTTCGTTTGCTAGAGCTTTGCCAATGTCAAGTATCTCTTCCTTTGACCATGAGATCGTGTAACTCCTGGATACCGTAGGAGTGCCTTGGGTGTATCAAACGTCACAACGTAACTGGGTGACTATAAAGGTACACTACAGGTATCTCCGAAAGTATCTATTGTTTTATGCGGATCGAGACTGGGATTTGTCACTCCGTGTAAACGGAGAGGTATCTCTGGGCCCACTCGGTAGGACATCATCATATGCGCAATGTGACCAAGGAGTTGATCACGGGATGATGTGTTACGGAACGAGTAAAGTGACTTGCCGGTAACGAGATTAAACAAGGTATCGGTATACCGACGATCGAATCTCGGGCAAGTAAAATACCGCTAGACAAAGGGAATTGTATACAGGATTGATTAAGTCCTTGACATCGTGGTTCATCCGATGAGATCATCGTGGAACATGTGGGAGCCAACATGGGTATCCAGATCCCGCTGTTGGTTATTGACCGGAGAACGTCTCGGTCATGTCTGCATGTCTCCCGAACCCGTAGGGTCTACACACTTAAGGTTCGATGACGCTAGGGTTATAAAGGAAGCTTGAATGTGGTTACCGAATGTTGTTCGGAGTCCCGGATGAGATCCCGGACGTCACGAGGAGTTCCGGAATGGTCCGGAGGTAAAGATTTATATATAGGAAGTCCTGTTTCGGCCATCGGGACAAGTTTCGGGGTCATCGGTATTGTACCGGGACCACCAGAAGGGTCCCGGGGGCCCACCGGGTGGGGCCACCTGCCCCGGGGGGCCACATGGGCTGTAGGGGGTGCGCCTTGGCCTACATGGGCCAAGGGCACCAGCCCCAAGAGGCCCATGCGCCAAGAGAAGAGAAAAAGGGGAGAGTCCTATAAGGGGAAGGCACCTCCGAGGTGCCTTGGGGAGGATGGACTCCTCCCCACCCTTAGCCGCACCCTTCCTTGGAGGAGGGGGCAAGGCTGCGCCCTCCCCCTCTCCCTTGGCCCTATATATAGTGGGGAAAAGGAGGAGCAATCATACCTAAGGCTTTTGGTTGCCTCCCTCTCCCTCCCGTGACACCTCCTCCTCTCCCGTAGGTGCTTGGCGAAGCCCTGCGAGTTTGCCATGCTCCTCCATCACCACCACGCCGTTGTGCTGCTGCTGGATGGAGTCTTCCTCAACCTCTCCCTCTCTCCTTGCTGGATCAAGGCGTGGGAGACGTCACCGGGCTGTACGTGTGTTGAACGCGGAGGTGCCGTCCGTTCGGCACTTGATCATCGGTGATCTGAAGCTGCCGAGCGCGCCCGCGATCTTGAACAGCTAGAGACGAAGGAGCACTTGCTGATACAGGCGGAGGACGATATCGCTGCGCGGGACGCCCGAGTCCTGGAAGAGGTTGATCGCTGGGTGGTAGCGGCCCGCTTGAACCTCGAGCGCGAGTTCGAGGAGAGGCTGGGGTTGATCAGGGCCGAAGCGGAAGGCAGGACCGCCGCCCTGAGGGCCAAGCTGGATGAAGAGACGCGGCGGGCTGACGCTTCCCGGGCCGCCCTTGGTGTGGCGCAGGAGGAGCTGACTTCCTCCCGTGCCGAGATGCTTCTTCTACGTCAGCGGTTGGACGCAGCCGAGGCCATTGCGCGGAGGAACGAGGATGAGATACGCCAGCGGCAGATCCTGGAGCACGAGCATGGCCCTATGCTCCGCACGCTCCAGGAATGAGCTAATACGGCCTTGGGCAACATCTGCGAGGCGGCCGTCGGCGAGCCTCATGCAGTTAACTATGCTGGTAACCTCCAATTCTTCACTGATGTGGTGACGCAGCTGGAGGTGCGGTCGGGCAGAGCCAACAGGTTGGTGGAGGAGAGGAGTCGCGCCCTGCTCGAGCATGCCTTTTCTCGCGTCTTCAGCCATCTTCGGGACATGGACCCCAACTTTGATTTTGATGCCGCCATCGCCCCAATACCCCAGGCCGTCCGGGACGACCTGGCGCATTGGGTGGAAGACAATGTGGATGCCCTCGTCAGGGCCTTCGCTACTGACGACGACGGCGTGGTCGTGGCCGCTGATGAAGGCGGCGTGGTGAACGGCCCTGACGCCGCTGACGGCGACGCGAAGGGCGATGGCGAGGCCAGCTACGCCAGCGACGATTCAGGAGGTGACCTCGAGGATGCATTGGGGGACTTATCCGATTAACCGCGTGCTGCTCCTGCTTTCTTATCCTGCTCAGATAGAGTTCGGGCTTGGCCCTGAAGGTTGTAAGAGCATTTTTGGAGGGGGAGCCCCTCGTGTAAAAACTTGCAGTTAGTGTATTAGTAGATGCGATATCACTCGTACGCCTGCGCCAAGTGGCTGGCCTTGCGATGAGCTGGCTGGCTTGTTTACCTTCGACCCGCGTGGGCCCCGAGATAGCCCGCGGAGAGCTCTGGCGCTCCGTGTGCTCCCTGAACGAGCCCATTTAACATGTGATGAGAACCTCCTGAGAGGGCGCGGTGATGGCGGTCCGGCCTGTACGCATACTAGGCCTGGCCCAGCTCGCAAGGGGCTCACGAGGGGAGGCAGCTGAGGCAGAGTGGTAACTAGAACATGAGAGATTGCTCGAACGAGACTAAACACCCCTTCCCCGAACACACGCAAATCGCAAGCTCGAATCCAACTTAAATCCAAACGGGTGAAAAAGCGACAACCAAGGGGAAAAGCAAGAAAAGCAGAAAAAGCCGCGTCCGGCACCTAGTCTAGTCTTGGACGTCTTCTCACCAGCGCGGAGCTAAGTGCTGCCACTGGGCGTGGGAGGGAGCCCCAGGGCCTGAGGCCGGCGCTCCTGAGACTCCGGGGCGTGTACAGCCCCACTCATTATTACGTGAGAGTGTCACGGGGCGGCGAGCTTCACAGGCACTAGGCCTTCTTCACAGGTATCGGCCTTGCTTCATATCGCCAGACGAGGGCCCCGCCTTGTGCCACACTCTAGTGCCATCGACGACGGCCGGAGACCGAGGACGCCGCCGACGGGGTAGAGCGGTCGCCAGCGGTTCCCCCGACGACCACGGGTCCTCTGCCGGGGGTAGGCCCTGAGGCACCTCACGGACAGAGGGCCTACCTCCTGAGGACGCCTTGCTCCGAACGCCGCGGTGGTGATGCCGGGTCTCGGCCCCTCTCCTGCAGCCCCCGGCGCCCTCCTCCCGAGGGGTAGGAAACTGTGGGATTGGGGCAGCCGTCCGCTGCGACGACCTGTACCTCCTGCAATCCATGGTTAGCGTATGCCTGCTCCTGAGGAATTAGCGGTACCCAATAATCGTTGCTTCCGGCGCGGTCGACGGGGCTTTCCCAGGGCTCCTGGAAGAGCTCAGCTTCGGGTGCCTCGTCCCCCCAGCTTGGGCCGAGGAGCGAGCCATGTTCGTCCTCTTGCGCGTGCCCTTGATCCATCATGTGGGGCACGTACTCTTCCGGGGCCGCCATCCCAAATGCTTCACCGTAGTGCCCCGTGTGCCACGCAGCCCTGCTTGAGGCGCCCTCCTGGGGGTGGTAGCGCGGTGGCCCACTGGGGCCGTGGGTTGTGGCGAGTCCTCCTTCGCTGGCCGGGGGCGGAGGCAGCGCCGCTGCTAGCCCGGTGCTGACGGCCTAGTTGGCGTTGGAGTGGCCTTGGAGTCCGCTTGGAGCTGGGAGGGCATGTGTGGGGCATCCGCGTGGCCTGCCCTGGACCTGAGGTGGCAGTTGGGTGCAGAAGGGGTGAGCCCCCGATGCGGCGAAGCCCAGGAGCTCTGCCACCCGCTCCAACAGCACGTCGCGGCTGCCCTCCAGCAGCTTGCATTGTAGTAGCTCTCGGGCCACCGTGAGCACGGCCCTTGAGTTCGCCTGCTCCCGTCGGGTGTACGGCGCCATGGCCGCGGCGTGGTTCGAGGCCCTCGCCGCCGACCGCGCCTGCCGCGGCGTGAGAGCATCGTTGCCTGACCGCGTCGCCCGCGGCCCGCAGCGCCCTGCAGACCGCGAGCTGCCTGGGGCATGGGGTCGCCCGGGGCAAGCGGCTCTGCGTAGGCGGGCCAGGCCGCCCAGGAATCAGGGTTGCCCGCTGGGTCGCCGGACATGATGATGACGATGCGACGGGGCGCGAAGCAGCAGAAGGCGGATTCCGGCGCACCCCTACCTGGAGCGCCAAATGTCGGATTTCGGGTTCCGGCAGACCCTCTAGGATCAAACTCTGGGGTGCACGCGGAGATCTCACCCCCTACCTACCTGCGCCTCGTCGCCTCGCAAGGATCTAAACTACACAAAGAGCAACACAAGGGACACAAGGTTTATACTGGTTCGGGCCACCATTGTGGTGTAATACCCTACTCCAATGTGTGGTGTGGTGGATTGCCTCAGGGGCTGATGATGAACAATACAAGGAAGAACAGCCTCGCGAGGGTCTGTTCTTGGCCGGTGCGACGAACTGCTAGGGGGAGTTCGGTCGCTCTCTCTCTCTCTCTCTCTCTCTCTCTCTCTCTAGATTGCTTGACCTCTAGCTCTGTTCTGGATTCCGGATCCCTCTACCCTGTGGGTGGCTAGTCCTATTTATAGGCAGAGGCCCTGGGCCTCTTCCTAAATATTGAGCGGGAAGGGCGCCAACAATTGGCCATTTTGAAGGGGAACATCTAGTACACTTATCCTGACTAAAGTTGGTCCTCGCCTGTCAAAGGCTCTGGCGGTGACGCCGGCTTGGGCTCCACGATGACCTCCTTCCTGCCGTTGTGATGGTCTTGGTCTTGTTGCACCGAAATGGCTGCCTTTGCTTGATGCTCTCGCCTGCGCTTGCCTCCTTTGCACCAAAGAGGAAATGAGGACACTGCGCGAGCTGGCGCCCTCGGTCGTCATGGCTTGCGTCATGGGCACCTCGTGAGGTACCCCGCCTTGATCTCTCCGCCTCCTCGCTAGCCAGCCTGACGAGGCCGTGCCTGAGGAAGCTTCCTATCGTCCGCCCCGTGAGGCTTGGCCCCTCGCGAGGGTCTTGAGCTTGTGCTGATGAAGATGGGCCGTGCTAGGCCACCCCTTGAGCCACACCGCAGGCCGCAGGCAGGCAAGTCTGGGTACCCCCGTTCCCAGAACGCCGACAGTAGTATATACGTTGGGAATGCACTAAAACATTCATTTGAGTACTAGGTTGCATGCATTATACACGTAGCAAAATATTTTAGTTGAACATAACATGAATTCAAAGTTTTGAATGACATTTGTAGTGCGAGTTGATTTGGTACAGTACACGTTAGGCTTGTCCGGAAATTTCAACACGCGCCTTGTTAGCCTGAAATATTTAAGATATAGCTTTGTCTCGTTGTGCTCCGACAACTCCATCCATCTCAACCCGTGCCTTGCTATTCCAAAATTACAACGCGCGCAAAAACTCCCACCTCCTGTGAAATCCCGACACGCGAAATGCCCGTGATACCCCTGAACCGAAAGAACCGCCTCAAATCGGTGGGGGTACTTTCATAATTACCCCACATTTCGGACAAGCATGTCCCTAAGCCATGGTTCCCCACTCCCATCCCATCCGCCCACCCATTCGTACACCGAGGCTGGGAAAACCCGCGAAGCCCCATACCCTCCTCCGTCCACCACCCAGCCGGAGCCTCTTCCCCGGCGACGTCATCCACAGCAACACCTCGACGTCCCTCATCCACCGTACCGGATGAGGATCCGTCGTCGATCTGGTCGTCCCGCCGGTTCAGCCACCCTGTCCTCCACCTCCAAGGAGCTGCCCCGATGTTACTCTCGTCTCTCGCGCCACCTCCATTCCGACACCACCATCTTCACCTACACCACCGGAAGAGCATCAGCATCACCGTTTCCTCGGATGAAGCTGCGGCCGAATCAGCGCCACCAAAGAGGTTGTACACTAAACGCCGCATTTTCTTCTTGATTCGATCTCACGGTGCTGCCGGCGCTCGGTCCCGAGCCGAGACGGTGCGACTCCATCCACCGCGGCGTTGCCGGCCACTTCCTCCACGGCGTCGCTCCCTCGGCGGCGATGTCCACATCAGTAGGAGCTGCTGCTGCTTTAGCTCTCGCTCGCGCTGCTGCTTTGCTCTTGCTCTCGGTCCCTGCCTGGACTGCTCTTGCTCGCGCTGCTGCCCTTGCTCTTGCTCTTGCTTGTGATGCTGCTCCGATTTAGCTACACTTCAGTCGACTGAATTGATTTTTGGGTCAGTTGATTTTCAGGGGGTGGGGGGGCTCGCCGGAGTTAAGGAAGAACCAGCTGCAGCGGGAAGGGGGGCTCACCGGAGAAGTACCCCACTATCTATCTTAGGGTTCAGGGTGGGGCGGTGGTCGCAGGCGGTGGTGGGGCGGTGGCGTGGGGATCGCCGGAGAAAAAGCTCGGCACGGGGGGGGGGGGGGGGGCTAGAGAGATTGCCGGGGCGGCGGCGGACCGGCGGTGAGGAGTGTTTTCGGGGCGGGCTGGGCGGCTGTTTGGCCGGTGGTGGCTGGCAGCTCAGGGGGTGGAGGTTGAACATGAACTGCAGGCCCTTGATTTCGTATCCAACGGCTGCAAAATCGACTGACTAGAGATGAAAAAGCCAGTCGACTGACATGTAGCCTCACCTCTAGTGCGTTCAGTTTCGACAGTAAAATTCAGTTTCAACAGCAAAATTCAGTTTTGATAGTTAAGTTCAGTTACGACAGTTAAATTCAGTTTCGACAGTTAAGTTCAGAGATGAGCGGCTGATGTATAAATCTAGCACTTTGTGGTTACGTATTTTATGTCATCTATTGGAGATGCTATTAGAATTCCACTCAGGTTAACATTGTCTCTCTTGTCCTGCTTCAGCCTCGGCGTTGTACAACTCACCAGAGCTGCTCCAACAACAAAACCCTCCATCACAGCAGAGCAGTACCTCGGGCTCCATCTCCAGACGCCTAAGATCTTCTTCCCCTCCTCCGACAGCCAAGTCAGCCGGAGCATCCTCACTGGCCAACCCAATCACGCTGAGATCGACATGGCTTCGCCAAAGAGGTTGTACACTTCTTGTGGTTTGACTTAAATCTCACCATATTTCTTTGCATCCTGTGATCTTCCAATTCTTGTGAACCAAACACCCAGATTGGCAGACATCATGTGTTTTCAAATTCTCTGTTTTGCACATGCATTCCTATCCTATTCATGTCTATTTCCTATCCCTGCATTGTTAGGATCCTCAAATTCAAACAAGCCCTTACACAATTACTTCTGTTACAGATATGTGTCAAAGAAAACCTTGTGTGGTTTGTCCTGCTCCTGCGGTGCTGTGTTCCACCCCATCTCAGCTGCTCCAAGGACGGAAGGGTTCACCACAGTAGGGATCCGCTCTCTAGACTGTCATTCGCCGCCTCAGATCTTCTTCCCCGCCACCGACAGCCACGACAACTGCATTACCATCAAAAACTGAGCAGATGACCTTGAGGTCTACACGGGTCTGCAAGAGAGGTCGCACTCTTCCGTGTCTGCTTATGTTATGCATCGCTTAATATGATGACATGCTACTTTATCATTGCGTTCACCTATTAGACTCCGACTCGGGTACAAACTTATGCTGAAACTTGAGTTTTTAAATGGTTGTGGGGTACATATTGGGGCAGCAATCAGTACTATCTGTCTACTATCTTGTTAATCTCGGGTGTCTACTATGAGTTTCATGTTGGGTGCAAACAAACATTAAAGGAGCCATTATCTGTATTTTTTAACTAAAGCTATTATCTACCTGCTATCATTGGTTTTGGGTCTATCCACAGTTTGCTACCATCACTCTAGATTTGTGCATGCAATCCTTACATAATCTCACTATGTTTTATTCCTATGCATGTCATTTATTGTACACAATGGAACTGAACATGTAGAGCAAAAGAGACGAGCCTTGCGTGCCAATAAAATTTCATGCAGACGTCGCTCCATGGTGGGTGCAAAGGCAGCCCCCCTCCACCCATTTCGGATCGTAATCAAGAGGAAGATAACTGTTCTGAGGGGGATTCAGAAGCAGAAGACCACTCCTATTTACCCCATGAGGTCTTCGCTCTAACTTGGCATCCTGATGTTGGTTATATCATGCATATGGTGCCTTGCATTGCTTACTTTATACATCAAATATGCCAACTGCTTAGTTTAGACATGCTTTGTGTGAATGCCATCTGTTTAGTTTATTCATCGTTTATGTGAATTATGCAATGCCATCTTGTTTAGCCAGGCATCATATATGTGAATTTTGCAATGCCATCCTGCTTAGCCAGTCATCTTATCTGTGAATTATATCAGGCCATCCTTTTTTTGTTACGTATTACATTTGTCAACAATGTTAGTACATTCAACTACTCTTCGTGTGCATCAGCCATTTGACACGGTGATGGAAAATTCTGGAGTGAAAACAAGGTCTTCAGAGCAAACTATGCTATCTGATGAAGCGCATATCTCGCTGGTTACGGATAGCTCCTGAGAGGAGGATTCAGAGACAGATGACCAGTCCTACCCCCCCCCCCCCCCGAGGTGCATGCTCTAACTTGGCAGGGTTATGTTGCTCATATCGTGCGTATGGTATCTTGCATTGCTATGTCATTTGCTTAGTTTAGACATAATCTGTGTGAATGCCACCTGTTTAGTGTCTAATTACCATATATGTGAATTATGCAATGCCATCTTTTTGCAAGACATTATATATGTGAATTATGCAATGATATCTTGTTGCAAGGCATTATATATGTGAATTATGCAATGCCATGCTGTTTAGCCAAGCGTCATATATGTGAATTATATCATGCCGTTCTTTTTTTGTATTTCTCATTGCTTTTGTCGACAATGTTTGTATATTCAACTGCTCTTCCTATGCATCAGCCATTTGAATTGGTGATGGAGAAATCTGGAGTGAAAACAAGGTCTTCAGAGCAGACAATGCTACCTAGTGAAGCAGATATGTTGCTGCTTACAGATAGCTCTTCATAGGAGGATTCAGAGGCAGGTGACCAGTCCTATTATCCCCCTAAGGTGTATGCTCAAACTTGCCAGGGTTATATTACTCATATCATGCATATGTTGTATTGCAATGCTGAGTTTTTACATCATATACAGGATGTTGAATGCCATCTCCTTAGTTGACACATCATATATGCGATTGCCCTCTGCTCACTTCCTTAGTATATAAATCATATATTTGAATTATATCATGCCATGATGTTTACATAGACAGCATGTATCTGAATTATGGCATGCCCACCCATTTCCTAAAGACATAATATAGTTATATCATCTCATCCGGTTCACATAGTCATCATATTTTGAATTATGTCATTCTATCCGTGAATTATATCATGCCATCATGTTTCCATCGACGGCATGTTTGTCATTTATGGCATGCCAACCACTTTAATAGACACATCGTATAGTTATATCATGTCATCCTGTTTACATAGTCATCATATTTTGATGTCATTCTATCCTGTTTAGTTAGCCATCACACATGTGAAATTGTGTCATGCTATCATGTTTAATTAGCCATCATATATTTGAAATTATATCCTGCTATTCTGTTTGGTTAGACAACATAAATGTGAATTATTTCATGCCCTGTTTTCTTCCCTACTATCCATTGCACATGTCTATCTTACAATGTCTGTACATTCAATTACTTTTCTTGTTTATCAGCCATTTCAATTGAGGGGTGATGGCAGTATCTGTGGGAGTAAAAACACGGTCTTCAGAAAAGATCGTGCTACCTGTCGATGGAGATAGAACCACGGTTGTACTTGCCCAAGAACCAGCCCCACCACACATAACCCAGACTCACGCAGATTGTACCCCTACCCAGTTGGACAGAGAACCAGCTACACCCCTTCTAACCCCAACCCGGTAGATAGTAATCCAGTTCCCGTTGACACATCACCGTCTCCACCACAGAGCACCCAAACACGAGCAGTTAGTAAGGCAACTCCAGTGCCCAAAGCCTGAGGACCACCACTCCGAACCCCAAGTCAACGCTTAAAGCATAAGAAGAATTGTTCTCAGGTCAGGTTCCGTAGCTATGGTTCATACTACTTTGCTCTTGCATCACTGTATTTACTCATACCAACTAATTTCAAATTTGAAGGATGCAATTGAAACTCCAATGGTGCAACAGGTATGTTTTAAACCTGTTTCTTTAACGTGTTTGCTGTTGTAACTTGATCTATGTTGATTTCAGTTTCAATTGAATAAACAGTTATGTTCTCATACCATGCACATTACAAGTGTTTTTATTGATGTGTAGTTTCCCACACTTATATTCTATCTATGCTGCTTTGTCTTAAATAGATATGATTCGAACTGTATCTATCTTGATTTGGCAACATAAACTAGAATGATATAGACCATACAGTGACCATACTACATAGATATATGTTTGTTTCATGTTGTTATTCTGTCCACCTTACTACTGAACTGGTTTACCAAAATGAGTTTCATATACTACATTGTAAACCTGTGATGTGTTTGTTTGTTTCTCCTTTAGAACGCAGATAAAATATTGGAGAAGAGTACCCCGTTATGCAATGGTAAAGGAAGTAATGCAGATCAGGTTCAAGATAGTGAGACATCCCTGTTGTTCTCCAAGAAAGCTGATAAAAACTATATTGAGACACTGAGACAACCCCAAAGTCCTGTCTTGATGTAGTGTTCGAGTTACTGGCTACTACTGCTGGCACCAGCTCTTTGTACTCGCTGCCTGAATCAGTTCGGCTTCTTGAGTCTCAACTTCAAGTTGAAAGACATCGATCAGATGTTATGCAACAGGAAGCCGAAGGATTGAGGAAGTCCTTGCAGAATTCAGATGCATACTTTCTGGTGCAACAGCAAGTGCTGGAGGATTTAAGCGCCAAACAAGAGAAAGTTAATAAGCTTGCTAAGCATCTTGCCAGCATTATGGGTACCCAGGATATTGTTACTTGAGCTCTTCTGAAGTGGTTTCAGTTCTGGACTTGTTTTGCTGCGGCGTTTATATGCTGCTTTGTTCCCTATATTTGCACTGGTGGCGAACTTTGATGCCCAGTGGATGTAATATGTGTAATAGTCGTGGTAGCCTAGCGTAAGTTACTTGCTTATTTATTTCTGTTGTCTTGTTTATTTGTTTTCTTGTAGTCAGTGCAGTTCTTTTTCCGCGGTTTGCTAGTGGCCGAAATAACCTATTTTTATAAACTAGGCCACATTAACAATGGCCTACATATTTACTGTAGGCCTCCTACGGGCCGTAGAAACAATGGGCCTTCTAAGGGTCGTAGACACAATGGGCCTTCTACAGGGCATAGACACAATGGGCGTTATACGGGTCGTAGACACAATGGGCCTTCTACGGGCCGTATCATCAATGGGCCTTCTACGGGTCGTATGATCGGTTGGCCAAACATGGGCCAATAACAGACCACATTATGGCCGTAAATGGGCTAGAGCTGAAATCGTCCGTTCATGGGCCGACCATAACGGGCTGTCGTTAATTGGCCGTATTTGATGACGCTATGAAAACGGCCCAACGTATTAACGGGCCACAAACAGGCCGACTATAAACACGGGCTGAATTTGGCCCACAAGCAGGAAATGACAGTAACGGGCCGTAAGTAAACGAATGTTGGAAATGAGCCCAAGAATAAATGGGCCCTGAGAAGTCCGAAAGATAACATGGGGTGGAAACGGCCCAACTGAATAATGGGCTGTTAATGGGTATAAAGTGATACACTGTTCATTACGGGCCAGTTTTACCACGGGCCGTTAAGGGGCCGAGGGTTACTAAGGGCCTCATATGGGCCGAAAGACGTCATGGGCCATACATGGGCCGGAAGTTAAAATGGGCTGGAATTATATTGGACGGCCCAGATGATGCTACTGGGCCTAATTCGGATAGGCCGTAAATGGGCCCTGGATTAGCGGGCTGTAAATGGGCTATATGCGAACAGGCCGTTAACAGGCTTGCCATGGGCCGCCCTGCCACCTTTTGACCAAGTCAAACGGGCCGGCCTATTCACAGGAACCTTTGTTGGGCCGTGCCACGTGTCGACATATCATAGGCGCTTTGGGTCCAATGAGTGGATGACGTCTGTCCCAACGGTGAGCCGACACGTGTTTCCTCCAGCCAATGATGATTTTACACGTGGAAAATCCCCATTGGTCGGGGTTGTTAACGGGTTATCGGATCCAAAACCAGACCCGATGGCTTAACGGCGTTCCGTTATGGTGGATGCCACGTGTCGGTCACCCTTGACAAAAGCACTTCTATGACGCGCGATTTATTGTCATGGAAGTGGACACTTCCATGATGATAATTTTGGTAATGTCATGGAACACTTGTACGACAGGACCGGTATGACTATCTTGATTCTGTCATAAATTTGTCATGGATGTACATGCATGACAGAAAACGTGACCTACTGTGACAAACACGTATCAATACGGAAGTGTCTTTTTTTGTAGTGTTGGCCTGCATGCAAAACAGAGCCTTCATCTTGTTCTTCAGCTTCTTAGCCCAAGAGGGCTCCGAAGATGAAGGCGAGTAGCCAGCAGAGCTGTCCTCATCAGCGTCCTCCTCCTCAATCTCATCTGCATCCACATCCATCTAAGAAGCCGCTGCCTCAGCACGGGTAGTAGTGTTGGCCCACTGGGGCTTGACACGGAGCCTGATGGGCTCATGACGAATCCAGTCAGGGGCAAGAAACTCATCATCAGGATAGAGCTTCTCCCAAGTCTTTGATATCAACAGAAACAGGTAAGGTCCATAGATGGGTACCTTACGGGTGAACACCGCAAACCGAAGCTCGCACCACATAATATGCGAGACATCAAGTGGCTGAGTCTGAGAGATACGCGCCTCCTCACAGATGAGCATCATATCCACCAGATAGGCATGCACTTTGTCCTTGTCACCAATGCATGGAAAAAGAGAGTTGCGGAAGACGCGGTACATGATGTCAAGGAAGGGGTTCAGCACCCACGTCTTCTTGCCACTGGGAAGCAAATTCTCAACATAGTAGGGCTGAAGCTTGTTCTTGTTGGATGACTCGGTGTTGGAATGAGGGCGTACACCAACAGGTGTGTTGAGCCCCTCATCGGGAACCTGAAGCAAATACATGAAGTTCTTCCATGAAGCAGTCATCCGTTGTCCGTTGGTCATCCAGGTCATGTTTTGTTCCTCATCAGTATGGAAGTGGACCGAGGTAAAGAACTGGGCCACAATCTCAGGGTCATAATCCAAATGGAATGAGATCACATGCTCAATGCCAAACTGCTCCACGAGGTCCAGAGCCTCACCAAAGTAAGCACGATGCCTATCATCCCTCATGTGATGCATGTCAATCTAGTGCACGTCCACTTAGATGTTCTGCTTGGCCTTGATCACATCCAGATAAATGAGGTTTTGCTGCTTGGTCCAAAATAGATCATTCCCTCTGAAGTTGGCACGAGGATTCACATATGGGTTGATCTTCCTTTGAGCAGCAAACTCAGCAAGTGGTAGCTCATCCATGCCCTTGGAGGACTCCTTGTTCTTAGTGGCGGTGGTCTTTGTCCTGCGTTGGGGTGCATTGGAGCCCTCTGGAGCTTCGTCTTGGTTGCACAGACGCTTGGATCCCGTGTCACGACTGGGATTGGAATGGCGAGCAGGAGCACCAGAGCTACCACCTAAGACACAAACACAAAAAACACGCATGAGAAGCGAGAAGGATCAATGCAAAGACCACAACAAAATAGGTGAAACAAGGAGAACTCGCACTTCGTAATTGCCACTTGGGAGAATTGACTACAACGATAGTACCGCATGGCTACGCGGTACTAAAATTTTAGTGCTGCTCCTAGCCACGGTAGTACCGCGCCGGGGTGGCATGGTAGTACCGTGTATAGGAGCGGAAGTAAAATTTTAGTTCCGCGCCTCACGCGGTAGTACCGCTCCTGAGGAGCGGTAGTACCGCACCGGAGATGTGGTAGTACCGCATGGTGTCAGATCTGAAACCACAACTAGATCCAAGCACAACCGTGACAACAAAGCGGTACTACGGTTGATCAAATCTACCACGGGACAACATATCAAGTACCAACTCTATGCATTACTGCTCTCCTACATCCTACTCTAGCAAAGATTTGGCCTAAAATATCAAGAACAACATGCATCTCCCCAAAAAAAACCTAGAAACAAAGGAACGAAGCAAAGAGAGAGGGATTTGAGGAAAAACCTTGTTCCATGGCAAGAGGAAGTGGTGGGGAAGGATCCCACCGATTGGAATCCGAGGAGAGCGGCCGGAGACAGAGATCCGGCGGGGTTCTCCGGTGCCGTTCTTGGGCAGGAGCGAGAGAGACGGCGTGGGGAGAAAGAGTGAATGAGTATGGGGAGATGGAACTCCCCCTGCCTGCTCTTAACCCCCACGGACTCTCGACTGTGCGGTAGTACCGCGTGTCATCACGGTAGTACCGCCTGGGCAGAAGTACCGCACCTAGGGCGGTAGTACCGCTTCCCCAGGCGGCAGTAAAAAATTACTGCCGTGCTGGGTGCGGTAGTACAGTGCGTAGCTCCTGCGGTAGTACCGTGGCATGTTGCGGTAGTACCGTGTGCCCAAAAAATGCAAGTTCCAAAACCTAGAAGACCACAGGGCCTTTGCAAAGCAACCTTCAAGCGAACGGACACACCAAAATGCAGAAACACGAGATAACACAGACAAGCACGACATGAAGAGAGAGAGAGAGACAAGAGACAACAAGGACTTAAACAAGCAACCCAAACTCTCCAAAGAGAGGGCGATGGCCGGAGCCACCTATGTTTGAGTCAATTGGTATGGCACCGCGAAGAATTATCCTTGGGCCCATGACCAAAACTCGTCTTTGAAGCACAAGTGCCATAAAAATGGCTAATGTGAAAGAGTTGATCAATTTATGCATAATGGGGGGAGGAAGAGTTCATTGAGAGAACAACACTCCCCCTATGTCCATGCCTACACCTAAACAAGATAACAAGTTGGCTATGGTGGAGTGTGCAAGGGTTCAAGCAACATTGCTGGAATCAATGATATTTAGCTCATGCTTTAACTCGCGAAATCTTGCTTCATCCAAGGGCTTCGTGAAGATATCTGCAAGGTTATCAAGAGTGTTGACATAGTTGAGCTCGATCTCCCCTCACCTAATATGATCCCGGATGAAGTGATACCGAATCTCAATATGCTTCGTCTTGAAGTGTTGCACCGGGTTGAGAGAAATCTTGATGGCACTTTCATTGTCACACCAAAGAGGCACTTTGTCACAAATGACACCGTAATCCTTTAAAGTTTGCCTCATCCATAGAAGTTGTGCACAACAACTACCGGCAGCCACATACTCCGCTTCCGTGGACGAGAGAGACACACAACTTTGCTTCTTGGAAGACCAACTCACCAAAGAGCAACCAAGAAATTGGCACCCTTCGGAATTGGACTTCCTATCCACTTTGTCTCCCGCCCAATCGGAGTCCGAATAGCCCACAAGGTTGAAGTTAGATCGTCTTGGATACCATAGGCCAAAGTTTGGGGTATGAGCCAAATATCAAAAGATTCGCTTGACCGCCACAAAGTGGCTTTCCTTAGGTGCGGCTTGAAACGGTGCACAAATTCCCACACTCAACATGATATCCGGTCTAGATGCACAAAGGTAAAGCAAGGAGCCAATCATGGAGCGGTATACCTTTTGATCCACAGCTTTACCATTAGGATCTATGTCAAGTTGGCATTTGATGGGCATTGAAGTGGAAGCCGGCTTGACATCACTTAGCTTGAATCTCTTGAGCATGTCTTGAGTGTATTTGGCTTGGTTGATGAAGGTTCCTTCTCTTCGTTGCTTGACTTCGAACCCGAGAAAGAACTTCAACTGTCCCATCATGGACATCTTGAACTTGGAGGTCATGAGTGCGGCAAATTCCTCATTGAAAGCTTTGTTAGGAGAACCAAAGATAATATCATCAACATATAGTTGGCACACAAACAACTCCCCTTTTACCTTCTTAGTAAAAAGAGTGGGGTCGATTTTCCCAATTTCAAAACCACAATCTTGCAACAACTCGGTAAGGTGGTTGTCGGTGTCAAAACCGGCGGATCTCGGGTAGGGGGTCCCGAACTGTGCGTCTAGGCGGATGGTAACAGGAGACAAGGGACACGATGTTTACCCAGGTTCGGGCCCTCTTGATGGAGGTAAAACCCTACGTCCTGCTTGATTGATATTGATATTGTGGATGTTTACAAGAGTGGATCTACCACGAGATCAAGGAGGCTAAACCCTAGAAGCTAGCCTATGGTATGATTGTAAGGGTTGTTGTGATTGTTGTCCTACGGACTAAAGCCATCCGGTTTATATAGACACCGGAGAGGGCTAGGGTTACATAGAGTCGGTTACAATAGTAGGAGATCTACATATCCGTATCGCCAAGCTTGCCTTCCACGCCAAGGAAAGTCCCATCCGGACACGGGGGGAAGTCTTCAATCTTCTATCTTCATAGTCTTGGAGTCCGGTCGATGATGATAGTCCGGCAAATGATAGTTCGGCTGATGATGATAGTCCGCCTGTCCGGACACCCCCTAATCCAGGACTCCCTCAGTAGCGCCTGAACCAGGCTTCAATGATGATAAGTCCGGCGTGTATATTGCTTGGCATTGCAAGGCGGGTTCCTCCTCCAAATGATAGAAGATTGTGAACACCAGGATAGTGTCCGGCTCTGCAAAATAAATTCCACGTTCCACCGTAGAGAGAATAATAATATATATACACAAGTTCAATCTGCTGGCGTTTTCCGTGGCATGACATCACACCACTACCAAGCCATTACTCAAATTGTTTTTCATTTTACCACCTCAGCGCATTTAGCGAAGCGGTTTCCTTGGCACGTCTTGTCGAAGCAGAGATCGTGTTTCCCCTTAATCCGGGATTCTCATCAATACGGGCGTGGGTAACCCAACCGCGTCATTGATGGTGACGCTTGGGAGATAAGCGAGTTTTACCAGGCTGGTGGGGGACGCGTAAGACTTCGCCCGCCCATATAAGGGATAAGGATTCACCTTCTCACCTACGCCTTCTTCCTCCTTTGCTTATCCATCTCTGCGCACTCGAGCTCCATCGCCCAAGTTCGCGCATCTCGTCTCAACCTTCTCCGACCATGTCCGGAGCGGGAGGTAAATGGTTGGCCTCCACCGTTAAGGAGGAGCAAATCGCCAAACTGCGCGGCACCGGATACTTATCCGGCGACATCGCGCACCGGCTGCCCGACGAGGGGCAGCTCATCCCCACCCCCAGGCCCCATGAGAGGGTTGTCTTTCTTTCCCACTTCCTCCGCGGACTGGGCTTTCCACTTCACCCTTTTGTCCGGGGGCTCATGTTCTACTACGGCCTGGATTTCCATGATCTGGTGCCGAACTTCATCCTCAACATCTCGGCGTTTATCGTCGTGTGCGAGGCCTTCCTCTGCATCCAGCCCCACTTCGGCTTGTGGCTCAAGACCTTCAATGTCAAGCCGAAGGTAGTGAAGGGCATTCAAGCGGAGTGCGGAGGCGCCATGTTGGGCAAAATTCCCAACGTCCTTTGGTTCGAAGGGGCCTTCGTGGAATCCGTCAAGGGATGGCAATCGGGGTGGTTCTACATCACCGAGCCGCGTGACCCTAAATGGGCGGCGGCCCCCGAGTTTAGATCTGGTATCCCCATGCAGCTCACCTCCTGGAAAGAGAAGGGCTTGCTGTGGGGTAGTTCGACGGAGCTGACGGGACTCCAGGCCTGTATCAAGAAGCTGGTGAAGAAGCGCAGGCTGGTTAATGTGGTCCAAGTCATGCTCGTCCGCCCGATACTCCCATGCCAAGAGCGGGCATTCAAACTGTGGGAGTTTGATCCGGAACAGCACCAGGCGCTGAACAAGCTCTTCGACACGACGTACGAAGGCGCCTGGAAGGTGTTGTTCAAGGGTGCCGAAGCCCCCGCATCCGCGACTGAAGATCACGGATTTCACTCGCAGCGCCAGGCCAACGAGGTAAGTGATTCTACCCCTTTATGGGACACTTGTTTTTCATAGTTTGACTCTATGCGGGTTTTAATTTCCCCTTTTCCTTTGACAGGACTGGATGAAGAAGGCGGAGCAGATTACCTGTCCGGCTCCTATGCCAGAAAACCCAGTAGACGCTCGTCTAGCGAGGCTGCCGATTCCGGCACCGCACGTGGTGCTGGAGAAGAAGGCCAAGAAGGAGGCCACGGGTGCTCGAAAGAGCTCCCGTTTTCAGGTGTCCAACGACTCCGGGGCGGACTCCTCCCCCGAAAATGAGGAGGAGGAAGAGGACTCTCTCCGAGAGGAGGGAGAGAGGAAAAGGAAGGCTCCCCCAACAGGGGAGGCCGAAGGGTCCAAGAGAGGAAGGACTATTCCCCCGGACAGCTCCGCCAACATTAACGTTGGCGAGGAAGAATGGCCTTCGAGGGCCAGCCCTCCAGCGAGATCGTAAGTATCCGGATTCCTGCATAATTTATAATTTCTTTTTCTGCGTCACATAGTGTCATTCTAATTTCGCATACTGCCTGTAGTCTGGCCAGTGATGATCTCCCCGCTTCATCAAGCGGGTCGTTGGCTTCGTCGGATGTAGACTCCATCCTGACTGCCTCCACCCCTCGCGACACCGAGGACGCCGAGGTGGGAACCCAAGAAGGGACCCACCAGGGGGAGGCTCCGGAGGCGCCACAAGGCGTCCTCCCGGACTCTGCGCCGGACTCCAAAAAAGAACCTGCAGCGGTTCCGGAGTCCAGCAGGCGGCACCTTCGATCGAAGGGCAAGGCCGTGACGCCGGCGGCTTCCGTCCAACCGGAGGCGCCGGGTAATTTGTTGGAGGCGCTGCAGAGCGCTTCCATTGAGGAAGAACACCGCACTATTATGAGTGCGGTGATCCAGAAGGTGCAGCTCGCCAAAGGCGGGCTGACCGAAGCCTGCAATAGCCTTCTAGCAGGCTTTGAGGTAAGAAGTTAAAAATATGCAATGTAATACCGCATAGACAGTAGCCCCTGATGCTCGGTTCGGTGTTTGGAAAGAAAGCCGGACTGAGGATCTAAAAAAAAGATATACGCAGGGTTGCTAAAAAATTATGTCAATATGGGTTGCAGGCTACGCTGCTGACCTCTGCCGCACTGACGGCGGAGGTCGGTGCTGTGAAGCAGGAGCTCGAGTGGTCCGAGCAAGAGCTCGGCCGCGCCAGGAAGCAGCTCCAGGACAAAGAAGGTGAGTAACACCACTTTGAATTTGTACCTTACAGAAAAGGATTTAGGTTACGATAAAAAATAACAAGGATAACATGGGTACTGCAGGGGCCACGAACGAGGTGGCGGCCCTGAAGGAGGCCGTATCTGCGGCCGAACGCAATGCGGCCACGGAACGGGGGGAGCGAGAAAAGCAAGAGGCGCGGCTGGCGGTGGTGCAGCAAGAGCTCCAGGCTCTCATGGAAAAGCATGAGAGTTTGGAGCGTGACTCAAAGACTTGAGAGTTCGAGCTTGCCTCGGCTCTCGAAAGTGCCAAAACCGCCAAGGCCGAGGCCCATAAGTCCCTTTAGGAGATTGAATTGATGAAGGAGATAGCGGCGGGTAAGGCATTTTTCATGCAAAGCAAGCATGTGAATGTAAATTACGTGTTACTTACCCGGATTCAGAGCTCTCCAGGGGCGTTTGCAGATCTGCCTCGCAGTGTGTCTGATGCCACCGCATTCTACCGAGCCGAGGAGGGGAGCTCAATGGAGAAGGTCTTCTGGTCTCAGTATGCTGAGGCCGGCCATCCGGTGCCCCCTAGTGACCAGCTGAAGCAGCTGGTCGAACTGCACAAGGTGGCCGAGCAGGCCATGAAGGGCCTCATAGTCCGGCTGTAGCCTGGAGAGGCCATGCCTGGGAGCTACTTCGGCCTCGTGCGACGGCTGGTGGATGCGTGCCCCTGGGTGGAGGTTATCAAGCGCTCCGCCTATATTGAAGGTGCTCGTCGGGCCCTTGCCCGTGCAAAGGTGCATTGGGGCAAGCTGGATGCGGAGAAGCCAATCACTAACGCGCCACCAGCAGGCAAGGAGCATCGTACGCCCGAACTTTACTATAAGGCTGTCCTGAAGGGTGCCCGCAAGATTGCGGATGAGTGCCCCAGGGATGTAATTTTTGAATGAATTCGCAATGTGTTATCCTGTGCGCTGAAAACTTTGTTCATATGCGCTAAGCAACGCTTGTTTAATTTAAAATATTACCTTCTGTGCGGCCGTTTATTAAATCTGAGAGATGACAAGTCGTCGGCTTCAGCCCCCATGCCACGAGTGCTGGGGTGTTCGGGATAAACTTGAGCACTCTTGTTCCCATTTTTGGGTCCATCTAGGGAGGCGCTCAACACAATGAACAAGGCAACCGGACTTATAGTGCTTGAACACTCTCACTTATCCATAGAATTCTATAATTTTAAATTTCGGCGAAGCCCCTAGTATTCGGAAGACCGAATTGGGGCGCTATCCACGCCTTCATCGGACATAATCTGGAACTTCGCTCGAAGCGGCGTAGGTCTTTAAGGACCCGAAAGGACCTCGCGAACAGCGACCAGTCTCTCGCCTTATCGTGCCGGTCAGTTTTAGCTTTCTCCACTGAGGCATTAACCCGGCTGAACCGGGGCGCAATCGCAGTGGTTCTCCCAGTGCTACCTTAGCCAATAGAACGGAACGTAAGGTGCCGAACATGGGAGCCGGGCAAACCCAACTATTGACCCAAGGCAGGATTCGGAGCTGATTCATATAATGCTATAAGTTCGGGGTGCCGCACTTGTGAAAGTGTGCAGACTTTATCACACCATAAAGCGGAGGACATAAGCCCCTGGTGTGTTTGGCCGTACCAAGATGCACGGGTGCAACATGTTGTAAATAAACATATATATATAAAGTAATGCAATTAAAGGCAAAAAGTGCTGCATTTTATTCGATAAGATATGCTATCAGTGCGGAATGATACAAATAGTGCGGAAAGCAAGGGATTGGACGAATTAAAGGCGTCTCCCTCCAGGGGTAGGCCGCGGAATGTTGTATTTAACAAATTTAATGCTCGTGATGGAGACCACCTGAGTGTTCGTCGCGGCCTTTGTCCTTCCCTGGCTGTTGCATCATGAGTTCGGCAGGTTCGCCGCCGGACTGAGTTCTGTATAAAAAAGAGAAAAATAAAACAAAAAAGAGCGACACACTTGGGAGCCCCTGGTGTGGTCGAACCGCACTCTGGGTCTGTTGTGGTTATGCCCTTCCCCCTATGCCCATGGTATCTCCAGGGCGTCATTATGTACGCGGAGAGTTTGTCTTGCAATTTCGCGAGGGCTGGGGTTGGGGCCGCATTGCTACGCGGGCACAGAACGTGCCAGGCGGTCTTGGTTGGTGTTGCTCCGGGCGCGTTTGGTTGTGTCCGGTCGTTTAACGGCCGGACTCGAGAATTGCCTTAAAAGGTTGCTCTGTACTTCTGCCGCGAGAGCCGCTATATGTTCCTCCGTTCGGAGGGAGCGTTCCGTGTTTCCATTGACCGTGATGACTCCACGAGGGCCTGGCATATTGAGCTTAAGGTATGCATAATGCGGCACCGCGTTGAGTTTTGCAAACGCGGTTCGTCCGAGCAGAGCGTGATAGCCGCTGCGGAACGGGACTATGTCGAAGATTAACTCCTCGCTTCGGAAATTATCCGGGGATCCGAAGACCACTTCCAGTGTAACTGAGCCTGTACAATTGGCCTCGACACCTGGTATGACGCCTTTGAAGGTCGTCGTTGTAGGTTTAATCCTTGAAGGGTCTATGCCCATCTTGCGCACTGTATCCTGATAAAGCAGGTTCAGGCTACTGCCGCCGTCCATCAGGACTCTCGTGAGGTGAAATCCATCAACGATTGGGTCTAAAACCAATGCGGCGAATCCGCCATGGCGGATACTGGTCGGATGGTCTCTTCGATCGAAAGTGATCGGGCAAGAGGACCATGGGTTGAATTTTGGGGCGACTGGCTCCATCGCGTATACGTCCCTTAGTGCACACTTCCGCTCCCGCTTGGGAATATGCATTGCGTATATCATGTTTACCGTCCGAACTTGAGGGGGAAATCCCTTTTGTCCTCTGTTGTTCGGCGGCCGGGTCTCTTCCTCGTCATCGCTGTGTAGCCCCTTGTCACTGTTTTCGGCGATTAACTTGCATGCCTGCTTGAATACCCAACAATATCTGTTGGTATGGTTGGCCGGCTTTTTGGGGGTTCCATGTATTTGACAAGAGCGATCGAGTATTCGGTCCAAATTGGACGGGCCCGGAGTGGATCTTTTGAATGGCTTCTTCCGTTGACCGGGTTTGGAGCCTCGGAATCCGGCGTTAACTGCCGTATCCTCATTGTTGTCGCCGTTAATGCGGCGTTTGTTTTTGTTTCGACGCAACCTGCCATTGTGGTCCTTGATATCCGGACTGCCAGCGTTTTTGCTGAGGTTGTTACTGCGAGCGAGCCAGCTATCCTCTCCCGCACAAAAGCGGGTCATGAGGGAAGTGAGGGCTGCCATGGATTTCGGCTTCTCCTGTCCTAGGTGCCGGGCCAGCCACTCATCGCGGATGTTATGTTTGAAGGCAGCGAGTGCCTCTGCATCCGGATAGTCGATGATTTGATTTTTGTTTGTTAAGAACCGTGTCCAGAATTGCCTGGCCGATTTGTCTGGCTGCTGGATTATGTGGCTTGGTCATCTGCGTCCGGTGGTCGCACGTACGTGCCCTGGAAGTTGTCGAGGAATGCGGCTTCCAGGTCTTGCCAGCATCCAATTGACTCTGCGGGCAGGCTGTTGAGCCAATGCCGAGCTGGTCCTTTAAGCTTGAGCGGGAGATATTTGATGGCGTGAAGATCGTCGCCGCGGGCCATGTGTATATGGAGGAGATAATCCTCAATCCAAACCGCGAGGTCTGTTGTGCCATCGTAGGATTCAATATTAACGGGTTTGAACCCTTCAGGGATTTGATGATCCATTACTTTGTCAGTGAAGCATAGAGGGTGTGCAGCGCCTCTGTATTGAGCAATATCGCGACGTAGCTCGAGAGAGCGTTGTCTTCTGTGTTCGGCCCGGCCGGAGTATTTGTATCCGGTGCGACGGTATTCGTCGTGGGTCGTGGGGCGTCCATGTGATCCATAGATAGATCTGGATTGTCTAGCCTTGTCCTCCAATATATCTTGCAAGTCCGGTGCATTCCCCCGTGGCTTCCTGCTTTTAGAGTGATGCCGGGGTACGGTTTTGGTGGAGGGCTTGCACGCCTCTCTATCGCGACCTCGAGGCGGTCGGTCTGCCGTATTGTGCGCTGGTGATGCTGCCTCCTCTAATCGGAGGAGCAACTTGCGTTTTGGGTAACTTTTGGAGGGGCGTTCGAGTTCATACTCTTCGGCCGCGAGGACCTCGGTCCATCTGTCGGCCAGTAGGTCTTGGTCAGCTTGAAGCTGTTGTTGCTTTTTCTTTAGGCTGTTTGCCGTGGCCATTAGCCTGCGTCTAAAACGCTCTTGTTCGACGGGATCCTCAGGCACGACGAATTCGTCGCCGAGTCTTGCCTCGTCTTCGGAGGGAGGTAAGTAATTGTCATCCTCGACCTCATCGTCTGCCGCCCTCTCCTGAGGGCTTGCTTCTGCCTCCTCCTGCGCTGGATCGTGCTAGAGGGAGTTGTCTTCGGCACTTTCTGGGGTGTTATTATCTCCTGTGCCGGAATCTCCATTCTTGCCGTGGCGGGATTTAGAGCGGCACCGCTGACGTTGGCGCTTGGGCTGTTTCTTTAAGGAATCGGCCTCCGCTGCTTCTTCGCCGTCCCCATCTTTTGGGGTGTCCACCATGTATATGTCGTATGACGAGGTGGTCTTCCAGTGTCCTGTAGGCACTAGTTCTTGGTGGTCTCCAGCATCGTCGTCCATACCGTCGATGTCTTTGGAGTCATAGTCGAGTACGTTGGTTAAATCGTCGACGGTAGCTACGAAGTGGGTGGTGGGTGGGATCTGAATTTCTTCGTCATCCGCGTCCCAACCGTCCTGGCCGTAGTTCGGCCAGGGCTCTCCGGATAGCGAGAGATGCTTCAATGAATTTATGATATCGCCGAAGGGCGAGTGCTGAAAGATGTCCGCAGCGGTGAATTCCATGATCGGCGCCCGATCGGATTCGACTGGCAGGAGTGCAGGAGGTGCGGAGTCCGGCAGGGAGTCCGGCACCTTGGAGTCATGGGCTTTATGCGGGACAAGGTAAGTGTTCGGCTCCATCGCCGTAGGAATTGCGGCTCCCAAGGCGGTGTCCAGCCATCCGTCCTCGATTCGAGCGATCGGCCCCGGACTAAGAGTCGGAGCGGATCCGGGTGCGGCCTCCAAGGTGCTGTCCGGCGGCAGAGTTAGGTCATGCCCATCGAGACAGCGCGGCACGCTCGGCTGTGGCTCAGATCCATCGAGGATCAATCCCCGCGGATATCGGCCGTGAAGTTTAGGCTTCCAAACTTGACCTGACGGCCAGGGGCGTAACTTTCGATCTGCTCCAGATGGCAAAGCGAGTTGGCCTGCAGTGCGAAGCTGCCGAATACGAAGATTTGTCCGGGGAGAAAGGTCTCACCCGGGATTGCGTCGTTATCGATTGAAGAGGCCATCACGCCTACCGGTGACGACACAGAGGAACTCTCAATGAAAGCACCAATGTCGGTGTCAAAACCGGCGGATCTCGGGTAGGGGGTCCCGAACTGTGCGTCTAGGTGGATGGTAACAGGAGACAAGGGACACGATGTTTACCCAGGTTCGGGCCCTCTTGATGGAGGTAAAACCCTACGTCCTGCTTGATTGATATTGATATTGTGGATGTTTACAAGAGTGGATCTACCACGAGATCAAGGAGGCTAAACCCTAGAAGCTAGCCTATGGTATGATTGTAAGGGTTGTTGTGATTGTTGTCCTACGGACTAAAGCCATCCGGTTTATATAGACACCTGAGAGGGCTAGGGTTACATAGAGTCGGTTACAATAGTAGGAGATCTACATATCCGTATCGCCAAGCTTGCCTTCCACGCCAAGGAAAGTCCCATCCGGACACGGGGGGAAGTCTTTAATCTTCTATCTTCATAGTCTTGGAGTCCGGTCGATGATGATAGTCCGGCAAATGATAGTTCGGCTGATGATGATAGTCCGGCTGTCCGGACACCCCCTAATCCAGGACTCCCTCAGTGGTCATACCATGCACGTGGGGCTTGCTTAAGGCCATAGAGTGCCTTATCGAGTTGGTACACATGATCGGGAAAATAGGGGTCCTCGAACCTGGGGGGTTGCTTGACATATACCAACTCATTAATAGGACCATTAAGAAAAGCACTCTTTACATCCATTTGTTGTAACTTAAAGTTATGATGAGAAGCATAAGCAATCAACATGCGAATGGATTCAAGGCGAGCAACGGGAGCAAAGGTTTCACGATAGTCGATACCCTCGACTTGGGAGTAGCCTTGTGCTACCAAACGAGCCTTGTTGTGAATAATAATTCCATGGGCACCTTTCTTGTTCTTGAATATCCACTTAGTTCCAATGACATTATGGTTCCCCGTAGGCCTTGGCACCAATCTCCACACCTTGTTGTGCTCGAAGTTGTTGAGTTCTTCATGCATGGCATTAAGCCAATCCGGATCCTCGAGCGCCTCATAGACTGGGCCTTGGGTTGGTGATGGCTCCACGTGAGTGGAACATTGTCCTTCCCCTTCGGCCACAAGGGGATCCTTAATGGGTAGGATAAAACCAACACCCATTCTTCTTATGGCTTGGGGAGGAATTTTATCACCTACATCACAGGTGCCACTTTGCTCCACTTGGGAGCCGTTATTCTCATCAAACTCCACGTTACATGTCTTCTCAATAAGTTTCGTGGACTTATTGAGGACACGGTAAGCATGGGAGTTTGTAGCATAACCAACAAATATGCCCTCATGAGCTCTAGCCTCAAATTTAGACAAACGAACACCTTTCTTGAGAATGAAACACTTACACCCGAACACCCGGAAGTACTTGAGGTTGGGCTTGTTACCGGTGAGTATCTCATATGGGGTCTTGTTCAAGCCTTTGCGGAGGTAGAGCCGATTAGATGCATGACACGCGGTGTTGATGGCTTCGGCCCAAAAGTTGTATGGAGACTAGAACTCCGCCATCATGGTCCTTGCCGCATCCATCAACATCCGGTTCTTCCTCTCCGCTACACCATTTTGTTGAGGGGTGTAAGGTGCGGAATATTTATGCTTGATCCCCACATCACTAAGAAACTCATCCAAGGTGTAGTTCTTGAACTCGGTGCCGTTGTCACTTCTTATTGTCAAGATCTTTGCATTATGTTGACGTTGAGCCTCATTTGCAATGTCAATGATGGTTTGTTGGGTCTCACTCTTCCTCTTGAAGAAATATACCCAAGTGTATCTTGAATAGTCATCCACAATCACCAAGCAATACTTCCTACCCCCAAGACTATCAAAATATGGAGGCCCAAAGAGATCCATGTGAAGGAGCTCCAAAGGCCTCTTCGAGTAAATGATAGTCGTGGGAGGGTGAGCCTTTTCATGTAGCTTTCCTTCGATACAAGCACTGCAAGCACGATCTTTAACAAAACTAACATTTGTTAGTCCACGGACATGGTCCCCCTTGAGAAGACTTTGCAAAGAGCTCATATTGACATGGGCTAAACGGCGATGCCAAAGCCATCCCACATCAACTTTAGCCATTAGGCATGTCACGGTCTTAGTGAGTCGCTCCGAAAAGTTAATCACATAGAGACCATTTTCGACATGCCCAACAAAGGCTACTTTAAGAGTCTCGCTCCACAAGAGGGCCACGGTATCAACATCAAAGAAAGTGGCAAAGCCCATGAGCGCAAGTTGACAAACGGAAAGTAAATTGTATGCAAGGGACTCAACAAGCATGACCTTTCTCGATCGTGAGATCATGAGAAATGACAACCTTGCTGAGTCCCAATACCTTAGAGGACGAGGCATCACCCCACTCGACGTTGGTGAGCATAGATGAAATCTTTTGCACATCCACCACCAAGTCCTTGCTTCCGGTCATATGATTAGTAGCTCCACTATCGAGCAACCATGATCCCTCCCCGGAAGCAAACCCCTACAAGAGATCAATGCTTGGTTTTAGGTACCCATTTTGTAATGGGTCCTTTGATGTCAGTAACAAGGGTCTTAGGAACCCAAATAGACCATTCAATGTACTCATAAGAAGAACCAACAAATTTGGCATAAACATGTCCATCACTAGCATGGCATAACACATAAGAAGGGTTAAAGTCGCCGGCTTTGTTAGGAGGAGTAGCATTGCCCTTCTTGGCATCACTACCCTTCACATTGTTCTTCTTCTTCTTAGAGGCACGCTCTCCCTCTTTGACAAAAGTTTGCATGAGAGGAGGAGGTCGTTTGGTCTCGTCATTCTTCTTCTTGTTCTTGGACTTGGGTGCAAACCCAATCCCTTCCTTGGCCACAACTTCCTTTTGATTGCTCAAAAGGTCATTGAGGTTCTTCTCGCCTTGTATGCATGACACAAGGCCTTTCTCAAGTTGCTCCTTCAACTTAGCATTCTCCTCAACAAGATGCACATGCTCATAACATGGTTTAGTAGCATTTGCATTATCAATTAAGACCATATGAGGAAATGTGGCTTTCTCCTTGGTTAGCTTTACTTGGAGTTGATCATGAGACTCTTTGAGGCTAGCATGAGCACCCTTCAAGACCTTGTGAGCCTTGTCAAGTACATCAAACTCCTCTTTGAGTCTAACAAGATCAACTCCAAGCTTGGCCTTCTTGGAGTTTAGCACACGAGAAACAATAAGAGCATGATCAAGATCATTCTTTAGTTTATCATGGTCATCGTTGTGTGACTCCTCAAGAGCCAAGCGATGACCATGCTCTTCCTCAAGAGCATTAGAGAGATCCGATATCTCATCGGCATAGTCACGACTATGCCCCTCCATCTTAGAGATGGTGTCCTCGTGAGCCTCAATCATGTCATTGGCTTCACCAAGTTGTTCCAAGAGAGCAACGAAGTGCTTCTTGGATTTACCCTTAAGGTTACTCATAAAAGACTCAAACTCATTTTCCTCCACATTAGACCCCTCATGTTCATCAATGCAAACTGTCAAAGAGGGATTATTAATGATGGTAGTTTTGATGTTGGGGGTTACCTTGTTGGTGGCTTTAGCCATGAGGCACTTGGCGGTGATGTTCTCATTGGGTGAGTCGAAGAGAGACACCCGTGGAGTTATTGCAATGGCAACGGAGGCCATGGCAACCGGCTCACCGTCTTCATCATCATCATCGTCGTCATTGTACTCTTCTTGTGCCACCAACCCCTTGGGAGGAGTCTTCTTGGTGAAGTTGCTCTTGTTGGGGAAAGACTTGGCCTTGTCCTTTCGGATGAGCTTGCCACCATTGTCTTTACTCTTCTCATAAGGACACTCCGCAACAAAGTGGCTCACATTGCCACAATTATAGCATGTCCTCACTCGTTGCTTGACCTTCGCGCCACTTGAGTGGTTTTTGTTGAAGTTGGGCCTTGTGTTCTTCTTGCTCCAAAATTGCCTTGAAGCAAGAGCCATGTGTTCATGATAGGCATACTTTGTATCTTCGGGGTTTCTCTCCTCTTCATCCTCTTCTTCCACACTAACCTTGGCCTTCAATGCAAGGTTGGGATTCTTTGCTCTTTGAGAACGTAACACCGCATTGTTGGCGGTCTTGTCCAAGATGCTCATAGCCACAAACTCATCCAACACTTCACTTGAGGACAAGGTGTGGAAGTCCGGCCTTTGACGAATGACGGAGGACATTGCCTTGTGATAAGGCATCATGGCCTTGAGGAATTTGCGCTTGATCCAATTGTCATCCGTATCCTTGCTCCCATGATCTCGGAGTGAGACCGCGAGTTTGGTTAATCTCTGATAAAGCTCACGAGGTTCTTCATCTTCTTTCATTGCAAACTCATCAGCTTCATCTTGCACCACTTCATAGTTGGAGCGTTGAATGCTTGCGCTTCCCCTGTAGAGGGAAACAACATGGTGCCATGCATCCTTGGCCATGGTGAAGGGCCGGAGATGAGCAAGATCTTTGGGTGGAATTGCATCTTGGATGATGAAGAGAGCATTCTCATTGAATTGATTTTCCGTGGCTTCTCTAGGGGTGAAGTTGCTTCGGTCATGCGGATAGAAACCTTCTCCAATGATTCTCCAAAGATTAGTATTCACATGATTTAAATGATGCTTAAAGCGATAAACCCAAGAATCAAAGTCCTCATTTTTCACAATCTTAGGGGGAGGACCGGCATGATTCAAATGAGTGGAGGGAATAGGTCCACCATAAGGAAGCAGAGGTTCCGCATGGGCAAAGATGTCGTTGCCAATTTTACCACTAGAAGAAGGAGCCTTTTCACTAGTAGCTTCCCCCTTGTCAGAGTTAGCATCTGTCACCTTATTAGTGGGATCACCCACTTTCATTGGTGCGGTGGATAATTTAATCCCTTCTATGAATTTGTTAAACATGCTTCAACCTCGGTCATCATGGAGGTTTTCAATGTGTCTAAAGCTACATTGAATTCCTCACGAGAGACCGCGGTTCCCCCATCGGCCGTAGACGAGATTTGATTCACATCGGAATGCTCCTCCGCACCATCTACGGTGTCAACCATACTCTTCGGACGACAAAGTCCTTAATAAAGAGACGAGGCTCTGATACCAATTGAAAGAATCAATATAGTTGACTAGAGGGGGTGAATAGGCAACTAACAATTTTTAGCTTTTCTTTACCAATTTAAACTTTGCATCAAAGTAGGTTGTCTAGATATGAAACTAGGTGAGCAACCTATATGATGCAACAACAACAATAATAACAAGCAAGCAAGGGATATAACACAAATAAGCTTGCACAAGTAAAGGCACGAGATAACCAAGAGTGGAGCCGGAGAAGACGAGGATGTGTTACCGAAGTTCCTTCCTTTTGAGGGGAAGTACGTCTCTGCTGGAGTGGTGTGTGAGGGAGTCCTGGATTTGGGGGTCCTCGGACAGCCGGACTATATCCCTTGGCCGGACTGTTGGACTATGAAGATACAAGACTCAAGACTTTGTCCCGTGTCCGGATGGGACTCTCCTTGGCGTGGAAGGCAAGCTTGGCAATACGGATATGTAGATCTCCTCCCTTGTAACCGACTCCGTGTAACCCTAGCCCCCTCCGGTGGCTATATAAACCAGAGGGTTTAGTCCGTAGGACAACAACAATCATACCATAGGCTAGCTTCTAGGGTTTAGCCTCTACGATCTCGTGGTAGATGAACTCTTGTAATACTCATATCATCAAGATCAATCAAGCAGGAAGTAGGGTATTACCTCCACCGAGAGGGCCCGAACCTGGGTAAACATCGTGTCCCCTGCCTCCTGTTACCATCCGCCTTAGACGCACAGTTCGGGACCCCCTACCCGAGATCCGCCGGTTTTGACACCGAGATTGGTGCTTTCATTGAGAGTTCCACTGTGTCGTCATCATAAGGTCGGATGGCTCGTCTCGTTGTCAAGGACAACATCACCTCTGGGGGAGCCCTGGCTGTAGGCCAAACTCTCCGACTAGGTGGCTTCATCATGACCACCCGTTCGGCCGCTGCGCCAACGATGACTTCTCGGGTCATCAAAAACAGTCTCCACGTCGGCTCGAAATCCGCCGAGCAGATGGAGCTCTCTTCTTTGAACGAGCTCTTGGACCACATCGCCGCCTTGGGGGTCGCTATGGACTATGATCGGATCGGGCTTAAACCCGACCAAAGGGAGATTAACTCTCCGCCGGTCACCCATCAGATAGCGGTGGTGAAGGAGCAACGCAGCGATTCTTCCTCTATCTTGAAGACAAGCTATGTCCAGATTCCCGAGCTCTCTAAGCCGGATACCCGTCTACGGGAGGACATGGCCCAAGCTCTAAACCTAGAATTAGATAGCGGGCCAGACCTATTGGGCAACAAACCGGAGCCCGAACTTTCAAGATCGGAAACTCCGTCGCCCCTGGGTCTCAGATCGGGTTAGGGTCCGGACCTAAATCTGCCCACCCACCCAGATATAAGTGATCTTTCCCACATTAGACAAGAGCCCCAAGAGACAGTACATCACTACTGGGCCAGATTCCTCCTTGTAATGAGCAAGGTCAAGGACTGTCGCGAGGGAGACGCAATTTCATTCTTTTGCAAAAATTGCACGAACAAGGGAGTCCTCAACGCCATAAGTCGCCGTGACATAGCACACTTCACTGACTTGGCGGCCATAGTACAGAAGTACTATGCGATGGAAAGCGCCTAGAAAACCCAAACAAAATTCTGGGATCCTCCGGCTCTCACTAAACCCCTCGTCCGAGCTAAAAGGGTGCACTCTCATAAGTCACCTGATCCAATTACAAAGAAACAAAAGCCCACTACAGGGCGTGGAACCGTACTGGAGGGATGACTCAATGGGCCATGCAAAATTCACGGTACAGCGGATACCATACCAACACACAGGCTTAGAGCATGTTGGGTACTCCGGCAGATGGCCAAGAGCAATGAGGATATCCTCATCAACAATACCGCAGAGCACCATCCCGTGGAGAACAACAATACAGTATTGACAGTCTTCGAGACCTTCGCCTCAAATAACAGGCGTAAGCGAGCACTCCGCAGCCTTGCCGAAGTCTGCCACATGGCAGCAGTAAATCCATGGAGCGACACGGCTATCACCTTCAATGCCAATGACGAACCTAAATTTCGAACAGCCCAAGCACCAGCCGCCTTGGTCCTTAGTCCAATTGTGGACAGCTTCCGGCTTACTAAAGTGCTCATGGACGGCGGCAGCGGATTAAACCTCATCTATGAGGAGACTCTTCGAAAAATGGAAATAGACAGAAGCCGCATTGAGCAAAGCAGGACGACCTTCAGAGGAATCATCCCTAGTCGGGAGGCACGATGTGCTGGAAAAATCACACAAGATGTGGTATTCGGCACGCCGGAAAATTATAGGTCTGAAGAAATCACATTCCAAGTGGCCCCGTTCAATAGCGGATACCACGCCCTTCTAGGGCGGGAGGCATTCACAATCTTCCAAGCTATACCCCATTATGGGTACATGAAGCTCAAAATGCCCGGACCAAATCGAATCATCACTCTAGCTAGTGATCCGGACATAGCACTCCGCGCCGAAAACAAAACAGCCGCACTGGCCCTCGAGGCGTTATCCGAAGCCCTCGCGGCCGAGGAGCTAACTACGCTGCGCTCCACAGTGGACAGGACGACGTGATACTCGACAAAAGATCCAAGTCCACCTCTTTTAAACCAGCGGATGAAATAGTTAAATTCCAAGTCCATCCAACGGACCCTACAAAAACAGCATCCGTCGGGGCACAGTTAAACCCCACAGTACACGCCGCACTACGGGAGTTCTTGCGCGAGAATTGGGACATATTCGCTTGGCATCCTTCAGACATGCCAGGAATCCCACGCAGGCTGGCCGAGCATAGCCTTAACATCCTAAAGGGATTCAAGCCGGTCAAGCAAACTCTTCGGCGTTTCTCCGAACCTAAACGACAAGCCATGGGAGAGGAGATAGCCAAGTTGCTTGAGGCCGGATTCATTAGATAAATAAAACATCCGGACTGGCTAGCAAACCTGGTGATGGTACCAAAGAAGGATAAATCCTAGCGCCTATGTGTCGATTTCAAGGACCTTAACAAGGCTTGCCCCAAGGATCCCTTCCCCCTCCCCCGCATCGATCAAATTATCGACGCTACTGCAGGACACGACTCATTATGTTTCCTCGACGCATATTCCGGATACCATCAAATCAAGATGGCGGAGTCCGATCAAGCCGCAATGGCATTGATCACCCCATACGGCCCCTTCTATTTTAACACCATGCCTTTCGGGCTTAAAAACGCCGGTGCAACCTATCAACGCATGATTCAGACATGCCTAGAAACACAATTCAGCAAAATAGTGGAGGCATACGTAGATGATGTGGTCATTAAAACCAGACACGTTGAATCCTTAATAGACGACTTGAGGCTCACGTTCGACAGTCTCCGAACATACAACATTAAGCTCAACCCGGAAAAATGTGTCTTCGGCGTGCCCGCCGGAAAGCTCTTAGGCTTCATCGTCTCCAACAGAGGAATCGAAGCAAATCTGGCTAAAACTCGAGCTCTGTCGTAGTTGGCCATCCCAACAGACCTCAAGAAAATCCAGAAACTAACTGGATGCATGGTTGCCTGAAGCCGCTTCATCTCCCGATTAGGAGAAAGGGCACTACCTCTTTATCGCCTTCTGCCACGCACCGAACACTTCGAGTGGACGAATGCGGCCACGGCCGGATTAGAAGAAATAAAAGCAGTTTTGGCCACAAACCAAATCCTGGCCGCACCTAACGTCGGCGAACCAATGCTGCTATATATAGCGGTAACACACCAAGTTGTAAGCGCAGTGCTCATCATCGAACGAGAGACGGACGGACATAAGTTCCTGCCTCAAAAGCCGGTATACTATGTATCCACTGTCCTCACTCCATGCAAATCATGGTACCCACATTATCAAAAGATAGCATATGCGGTCTTCATGTCATCCCGAAAACTACGACACTACTTTCAAGACTGTTCAAGTACGGTGGCCTCTGAAGTGCCACTCAACGACATAATAAATAACCGCGACGCCACGGGCCGGATAGCTAAATGGGCTATCCAGCTCCTCCCGTTCAACATAATATACAAACCACGGCGAGCCATTAAGTCACAGGTACTGGCTGATTTCGTTGCCGAATGGACAGAAGCCGAACTCCCTAAAGAGTACGGCGCGTACTCCAATTGGATTATGCACTTCGACAACTCTAAAATGCTGGCTGGTCTGGGGGCTGGCGTCATCCTGACGTCCCCCACCGGAGATGCAGTCCAATACGTACTCCAAATACTATACACAGTCTCCAACAACGTAGGGAGAATATGAGGCCCTGTCACATGGTCTCCGGGTGGCAGTCTCCATGGGCATTCAATGCCTGGAGGTCCGTGGGGACTCGAACCTCGCAATATCTCAAATAAATGGAGACTTCGACGCCAAGGATCCAAAAATGGCGGCTTATCGCAACGCCGTCCTCAAAATGTCAGCTTGGTTTGAGGGGCTTGAATTCCACCATGTGGCCCGGGAAAACAATCAGGCGGCGGATATCCTCTCCCGCATTGGTGCTAAGCGCGACCCTGTCCGACCTAATATCTTGGAAAGGCTGTTTAAGCCATCCGTGGTATGGGAAGGGGAGACTGGTAACAATAGTCCGGACCCGGCCACAAAAATAGATACCAAACAATCTGACATAATCGGAGGCTCTGCCACTGAAATAACACCTTCCGCTCACGTAATAATGGTTGTCATTGCCCCGTGGACAGAACCATTCCTAGCCTACCTAACTAGGCAGGAACAACCCGAGGACCCAAACGAGGCGCGCTGCATTGTGCGGTGGTCTAAAGCCTACAAGGTCCACGAGGGAGAGCTTTACAAGAAAAGCGCTATCAGAGTCCTTCAAAGGTGCATCTCCGAAGAGGAAGGGCAGCAACTTTTGGCAGAAATCCATGCCGGACTTGGCAGCCACCACGCCGCAGCTTGGGCCCTTGTAAGCAAGGCCTTCCGTACAGGTTTCTACTGGCCGACGGCCTGAGATGACGCACAGGACCTCGTTTAACGTTGCGTCGGTTGCCACCTTTTTGCAAACCAAAGCCATATGCCGCCTACCACTCTCCAAACAATCCCCATTACGTGGCCCTTTGCGGTCTGCGGGCTTGATATGGTCGGACCCCTCAAAGGGGGCAACCATAAGAAAAAATACTTATTGGTCATGGTGGATAAATTCACCAAATGGATAGAAGCCAAACCAGTTAAAATGGCTGAATCCGGACCAGTGATAGACTTCATATCCGGGGTTGTACACCGTTATGGCGTCCCCCACAGCATCATCATCGATAACGGCTTGAACTTTACAGCCAACGAGGTAAAACTTTGGTGCAGCAACATGGGCATCAAGCTCGATTACGCTTCTGTCTATCACTCGCAAACCAATGGTCAAGTCGAGCGAGCAAATGGTCTTATCATGAGTGGCATTAAACCCAGATTAGTGCGGTCCTTAAAGGAATCAAATACGCACTGGGTAGAGGAGCTAGACTCCGTACTATGGGCGCTACGGACCATGCCGAATCGCACTACTGGATACACACCATTTTTTATGGTGTACGGCGCAGAGGCGGTACTGCCCTGCGACATAATTCATGACTCACCTCGAGTGCGCATGTATGAAGACAAAGAAGCCGAGCTTGATCGGCAAGACAGTTTGGACGCCCTGGAGGAGGAGCGTGACGTAGCAAAAGCTCGTTCCGCATTCTATCAGCAACAGGCTCGAAGGTATCAAAGCAGAGAAGTACGGGCCAAAACTTATAACGTTGGCGAACTCGTTCTACGCCTACCGGAGAAGAAAAAGAACAAGCTCAAGCCCAAATGGGAAGGTCCCTTCATTATTGACCAAGTTCTGACAGGTGGAGCATATCGCCTGCGGGATGCATCGGACAATCGACTCGAGCCAAACCCATGGAACGCAGCCAGACTCCGAAGGTTCTACGCCTAGCGCCGGACTCTATGTTCGTCTCCTTACCTCCATCAATTTTTTACATATCCATTATCTGTCTTTTATCTATTTCTCTTTTCCTTTTTCTTCAAGGCCTTAAAAGGCTAAATCGTGTCTTGACTATGCAATCTTGATGCGCTAAACCGCGTTCGTTATACCTGTATATAGAAGCTTATTACAACTATTTTCCGGGCTCTATGCCCCCACACATGTGTTATTCTTCCACATGTACCTTTTTCGCCATTATATGCATCGATATGACTTAAGTTTTGGCCAAGCTGGGTTGCCTGGCTCTTGTGTTTATGCCCTATGTTCCCGTTAATTCGGCTAGGGCATAAGGGGAGAACCTCTGCGATTGTTACTGCCGGGTCAGCCGGATGTGTACCTCAGACTGGGTGAAGCCGAAAGCTAGCGTTCTTAAGGGAATACTCGGTCGGTGAAAAAATATGAATTTTATTTATTTTCATACATGCCCCCAGATGTTTATATCCTGCGTCTCTTCTCGCAGTTCGGACATGCACATTAGTGCATGCGTACCCAGGGAAAGGAACCCTTAACGGAACTATTCTCCCTGGAAGATGTTTCTTACTATCCATGTAATATAACATAGCTAGTTGGGTACTTGTCTGTTCACGCACTTATGACCCCTACGCCTGGTTTCCACGCGTACCCCGGTTTTACATAACTGAGTGGGTATTCGGATACACTCCGGACTATCGGGTCCAGAGGTTGAAGCGAAAAGGTCCGCCATGATAAATGATTTACAATTCGGCTAGGGACAATATATGTCACTTGATGTACACAGTCACTTAGACTGACTAAATTCTTCTTCTATATCATCCAACAGGTTGTCTAGCCTCCAATCCTGTTGGGAATACTTTGCGGCTAATTCTACTTGGTCATACACCAAACTGACGGGGATCTCTTTCCCGTCAGGCCCCACAGGCCCGACCTCGGCCTTGTGGTTCGGGTCAGCCTTGGTATATCGTGTCTTCACCATGGCCCAGGCTTCCCTTGCACCTTGTCGGCAGGCTGATATCTTCCATAATCGAAAGCGTCGCCGTGCTCCCTTGAGCTTTTCTACAAGCTCTCCCATGCCTCCTAGCAGGGAGGCGGATGGCCACAAGGCTTGGGTAATACCCTGCATCACGTGCCGAACTTGTTTGTGCGGTTGTGACACCTCTGGCAGAAGATCACCCACAGACCCGGGCGTTTCCTCCGGGGACGACCCGTCAGCGTACCTGTAGACATAACTCTGTTAGCCGGCTTCTTTGCCGAACTCTTTAAATAGTTCGTTCAAGCACTTACTGAAAATGCCGCGTCGAAGCCGCTTATTCTCCTTTACGGAGTCAGCAAGCTGGGCTCGAACATCTTTCAGTTCCACGCCCAGCTGGATATTGGCGTCTTGGAGATCGTTTTTCTCCCACCGAACTTGCGTAAGCACGCGCTCGCCATCCTTTAGCTGTCGTAGAGCATGTTGCTCATCCGGATTCACTCCGGGACCATCTGCATAATCTATTGGTAGATTTGCACGCATGCCACATACTACCTGGTACATGACATTCTTTGCAATGAAAACAAGTGTCACCAGATGGGGCCTTCTCGGACTCCTTCACCGCGGCAACTGTGGCCTAAAGCTGGGCTTTGCACTCCTCCGGCTCTAGAGACAACTGGGTATTCTTCTCAGTAAGAACCTATGCAAACAATGATCCTTAAATCAGTTGTGCCAACTGCTTCAAGTCTCAGGGGCTACTGATATACATAATTATTAGATTTTCTTACCCGTATATCCTTTACATACTGGTCCGTGGCTCTAGCGAGACTACTTTGAGCAGCACGGATGTACGCGTCTCCTGAGTTGAAGGCATCGAACGCCCCTTGGGAGAAACAAGCGTCGCGGAGTACGGCCCGGCGACGCCTGTGATTCATAGCGCTCTCCACCTCGGAATGTGTAGCGGATAGCCTATCCGCATCCTCCGTAGGAGGAACATCCGGCGTTCGCCCCATGTTAGCGTCCGCCTCTATGTCTGGTTGTGGAGCCCTACTGGTGGAGGCGTCACCGACAGCCTCTCCGGATATAATTCGGCGAGCGTTTTTCCTACTAAGAAACATGGACGTTATTATATTTTAAAAGGCGACCACCATGGAGCAGGGTTCTCTTTCGTACCTCTGCGATGGTGTCTTAGTCCTGACCGCCTTCCTTTTAAGCCTACCCGGCTTTGGTGCCCCTTGTTGGCGAGTCACTGCGGGTTCGGCATGGCGTCCCGATGGCCTTCCCTGTAAAACACCGTATGTGTGTGGTAGGTGAAGTGCAGAAAATGGGATCCTTCTTGGAAGTTAGGGCTCCGGTTTTACTTACATGCGATGCGGGGAGCAGTCCAGGATAATCGGCTATGATGGCCACCAAGGTACCATCACAGCTCAACTGATAGAACGTTCTGTCGATGAGGTCCACAAATGTGTCCGGATCTTCTTCAAGTCCGGGGTCGAGGGCCCGGTCAGGGTCCTCTGGTTGTGGAGACGGGTTGTGGACCTCCATTACGGCTTTTCGCAGTTCTTGTTATGAAATAGCAAGGTAAATACTTATGACAAAGAGTGCGGAAAGGACTGGAGTAGAAAGTAGCAGCTCACCCAGCTTGGGGGTTGTACATGGAGAATCCGTCCCATGGCTTAATACGGGCAAACTCCTCTTCTTCTCCTTTATATAAATCGGACAGTATCTTCGCTAGAGCAGCGATGGAGTCCGGCCCCTTACAACCGCAGCGGGTAGCATCATCTTCTCCATTGAAGTGCCACATGGGTTGTCCCCGATATTGAAGTGGTTGCACCCCCCGCATTATACATATTGACATAACCTCGATTACTGTCAGTCCTGATTGAGCCAGCGTTTTTATCTGGCCCATCAGGTAAAGGACTTCTCCGTTATCTTCCTCCTGGGGGCTCCGAGGGCGCCAGCTGCGGCGTTTCTTCAAGGGAGCGTTCTTAAGCCCAGGAAGACCCATCCGAATAGGGTCCGGAAGGGGGACATCCACCATATAAAACCACTCCAAAGGCCAGTTCTCGGATGTCTTCTTCGGAGTACCGGACAGGTATCCGGTCTCGGCTATGCGCCATATTTCGGCTCCACCCACTTGGTATATTGACCCCTCCTGTGTACGGGGCACGAGGCGGAATAGCCTCTTCCATAGCTCGAAATGAGCTTCGCAGCCCAGAAACAGCTCATAAAGGGCGACATAGCCAGCGATGTGTAATATGGAAGCGGGAGTAAGATTATGCAACTGGAGGCCGTAGAACTCCAGGAGCCGCAGAGGAACGGATGAATTGTAAATCCAAGCCCTCTTAATAAGTAAGGGACAAGGCATACCCGCTCCCCCAAGGATGGGTTGGGAAAGCTCTCCGCATGCTCCCCGTCGTTGTAGGTGGCGAGCCCGGCTCGAACGGGGACCATATATGCTGGAGGGAGGAATCCCTGGGTCTGCAGCTCTACTAATTGGCTATGAGGGACGGAACACTTCTTCCAATTTCCGGGCTTAGGGCTATGGGAGCGAGAGGAGGAGTTGCGATGGCCGGCCATGTTGGAATGGATTTCTTCCGGGCGCACTCCGATGGATACTCGTTGTGGGAGGATGATGTGATCTGGATCCGAGAATCCCCGTCTCTTTAATAGGCGATTTACTCGCACGGCTAGGGTGGCAAATGTAAAAATACCCTGGCTTCTCGCATTCGCTCGACACGTGGAAGATAACCATTATTAGGCGCGGAAGCCAAGGAGTGCAACATTTATGGGAAGTCGGACACTACTCAACAGATATTCAGAATTTGGAGAAGAGCCCGCCTTGCAATGCCAAAGACAATCTGCGCGCCAGACTCATCATCATTGAAGCCTGGTTCAGGGGCTACTGAGGGAGTCCTGGATTTGGGGATCCTCGGACAGCCGGACTATATCCGTTGGCCGGACTATTGGACTATGAAGATACAAGACTCAAGACTTTGTCCCGTGTCCGGATGGGACTCTCCTTGGCGTGGAAGGCAAGCTTGGCAATACGGATATGTAGATCTCCTCCCTTGTAACCGACTCCGTGTAACCCTAGCCCCCTCCGGTGGCTATATAAACCAGAGGGTTTAGTCCGTAGGACAACAACAATCATACCATAGGCTAGCTTCTAGGGTTTAGCCTCTACGATCTCGTGGTAGAGGAGAGCCTTCGAGGATGATGATAGTTATCGTCCACTCTTCTAGGATGAGGAGAGCCTTTGCAGCAAGGATTTCATCGTGCCTGAGGCACCTGTCGGTGTCAAAACCGGCGGATCTCGGGTAGGGGGTCCCGAACTGTGCGTCTAGGCGGATGGTAACAGGAGACGAGGGACACGATGTTTACCCAGGTTCGGGCCCTCTTGATGGAGGTAAAACCCTACGTCCTGCTTGATTGATATTGATATTGTGGATGTTTACAAGAGTGGATCTACCACGAGATCAAGGAGGCTAAACCCTAGAAGCTAGCCTATGGTATGATTGTAAGGGTTGTTGTGATTGTTGTTGTCCTACGGACTCAAGCCATCCGGTTTATATAGACACCGGAGAGGGCTAGGGTTACATAGAGTCGGTTACAATGGTAGGAGATCTACATATCCGTATCGCCAAGCTTGCCTTCCACGCCAAGGAAAGTCCCATCCGGACACGGGGGGAAGTATTCAATCTTCTATCTTCATAGTCTTGGAGTCCGGCGATGATGATAGTCCGGCAAATGATAGTCCGGCTGATGATGGTAGTCCGGCCATCCGGACACCCCCTAATCCAGGACTCCCTCAGTAGCCCCCGAACCAGGCTTCAATGACGATAAGTCCAGCATGCATGTAGTCTTCGGCGTTGCAAGGCGGGTTCTCCCTTAAGTTCCATGTACCTGCCGAACAGTGTCCGGCCTCCTCATCAATGTTGTGCGTCTTGGCTTCCATGCCCAATAATGGTCTTCTTCCACGCGTTGTGCGAATGTGAAAAGCCAGGGTGTCTTTTATGTTTTACCCCCTAGATGTGCGAACAATCCGCCTATAAGGGAGGCAAGAATCCAGATCCAAATCACCATCTTCCTCTCGCAAATACTCACCGGAGCGCTTTCGACCAAGAATCCATTCCATCATGGACCGTCAACGCGGCTCCTCTTCTCGCGCTCCCAGCCCTTTGCCAGGAGATTGGAGGAGATGCTCTGTTGCGCACAATGAGCTGGTAAAGCTCCAAATGGGGGGATATCTCCCTCCGGCCTTCATGGTTCCGGTTCGAGCCGGGCTCGCCACCTACAAAGGTGGGAAGCAAGCGGAGGTTACCCCTAATCCCAACAAAGGGGAGCGGGTATGCTTTGTCCCCTATCTGATAATGGGGCTCGGATTTCCTGTACATCCATTCCTCCGCGGGCTCCTGGAGTTCTAAGGACTCCAGCTCCATCACCTCACGCCTGCCTCGATCCTGCATATTGTGGGCTATGTAGCTCTTTGCGAGCTTTTTCTGGGCATCGAGCCCCATTTCGCGTTGTGGAAGAGGTTGTTTTGCCTTGTACCCCGCTCTTACGAGGGGTCCATATATCAAGTGGGTGGTGCCGAAATATGGCGCATTGCCGGGACCGGATATCCATCCGGTACCCCTAAGAAGGCGTCCGAAGACTGGCCTTCGGAATGGTTTTATATAGAAGACGCTCCGCTGCCGGACCCTGTTCGGATCGGCCTCCCGGAGTTCAGCAATGCTCCTCTGAAGAAACGCCTCAGTTGGCGTCCACGGAGCCCCCGACTGGAGGAAGACAAGAGCGTCCATTATTTAATGGGCCGAATAAGGTTACTGGCCCATGCCGGGTTGACCATGATTGGAATCATGGCAACATGCATTACGCGGGGGGTGTAGCCACTACAATACAGGGGCCACCCCATGTGGGATTTCAACGGGGAGGACGATGCCACCCGTCATGGCCACAAGGGGCCGGATTCGGCCGAAGACCTGGTGATGATCTTGTCCGGCCTGTACAAGGGGGAGAAGGAGGATTTCCTTCGGAAGAACCCGTTAAACGGGTTTTCCATGAACAATCCCCGGCCTTGGGTAAGCGAACACTCAGCGTGTCCGACCCGTGCCTTTTGAAGCTTAAGTTCCTTACATTGTTTTCTTCTTTCGACGCAGGAACTGCGCCGGACTGTGGAGGGAATGCTGAGTCCGGCTCCGCAGCCTGAGGATCCAGAGAGATCCAGGGATCCGGCCTCCGAAGAGGATCCGGACATAAAGGTGGAGCTAATCGACGGGGTGTTCCACCAGCTCAGCATAGACAATGCCTTAGTCGCCATTACGGCCGACTATCCCGGACTGTATCCGGCTTCCCAGGTGATTGCGGCCTGAAGCCCTGACACCGTCATTCCCTCCTTGCTTATTTCTGACCACCGTATATGATGGCACCGTGCAGGAGGTGCCCCTAGGGCGAGAAGCCGAGCCCGCGGTGGCTGACCAACAAGGGCCAGTTCGGACCAGTAGGCGGAAGAGGAGCGCGGCGCGGACTGAAACGTCGCCGCAAAGGTATAGCTCACAATTCAGTATTTAGAGCAATGTTCCTAGGAAGCGTTTGAGTGCTCATGACTTTTATAGGGAAAGAAGCATCCGCCGGACTGTAGGTGTGAAAGTTGTCAATCCAACCTCTACCAGCCGGGCTCCTGCACCTAGTCAGGAGGGGGAGGCGAGCGCAAGGCGCGAGCCGGACATTCCTCCGACAGAGGATGCCGACAGACTATCCGCCACCAAGTCTGAGGTGGAGAGTGCCCTGAATCACAGGCGCCGCCGGACAGTATTTCATGATGCGTGCTTCTCCCCCGAGGCGTTGAATGCCTTTAACACGGGGGACGCGCACCTTTGTGCTGCTCAAGATAGTTTCACCAGAGCCACGGAGCAGTATGTAAAAGACATACGGGTGAGAGAATTTTAATAGTTGTATATGCCAGTAGCCCCCGAGACTTAAAGTAGTTATATTAACTGATTTAAGGATCATATGAACTGCAGGATCTTACCGAGAAGAATACCCGACTGTCTCAGGAGTTGCAAGAGTGCAAGGCCCAACTTGAGGCCGCATATTCTGGCGCAGGAGGAAACGCAAGGACCTCTCCTGGTAACGCATTTGTTTAGAAAGATGAGTAGCGTTAGGCAGTTGCGCAAGTCTAAAAGCGACATTGCAGGTGCTGCCGGACAAGATCCGGACAGGCAAGAACTTCTGCGCCAACTAAAGGCCGGCGAGAGGGTGCTGCATAAGGTGCAGCATGAAAGGAACAAGCTCCAGGATGCCCATGCCCAGCTTGGAGAAGAGCTGAAAGGCGTTCGGGCCGAGCTGTCAGGCTCCGTTAAGGAGAATCAACGGCTTCGTCGCGGCATATATAGTAAGTGCTTGAGCGAGCTCCTTTGAAAAGAAGAGTTCGGCGAGGAAGTCGATTTGACAGAATATATCTGTAGGTATGCTCACAGGTCGCCCTGAGGAGGAGATGCCCGTAACAACGGGTGACCAACTTCCCGAATTGTTGCAACTGATCGAACGAGTTCGGCAGGCTATGAGCGGCGTCATCCAGGCGTTATGGCCAGCCCTCTCCGTACCCGAGGGTCTTGGGGAGCTTGCGGAGAAGCTGCAGGGAGTGCGGCAGCGCTTCCATGTATGGAAGATTTCGGCCTGCCGCCAAGGTGCCAGGGAGGCCTGGGCCATGGTAAAGACGCGGTACAAGAAGGTGGATCCCAACCACATGGCCGAAGTCGGACCTGTGGGGCCCGATGGGAAGGAGATCCCTGTGAGTTTAGTATACGGCCAAGTTGAGTTGGCCACAAAATTTCCCAACAGGACTGTAAATTAGACAGCCTGTTAGACGGGATTGAAGAAGAATACAATCAGTCGATTTGACAATGTATTGTAAAATGACATACAAAATGCCTTCTAGCCGGATTGTAGATCGTTTGTCTTTGCCGACCTTTTCGCTTCGACCTCAGGACCCTAGAGTCCGGAGTGTGTCCGAATACCCTCTCAGCTATAAAACAACCGGGGTATGCATGGAGACCAGGCGTAGGGGTCATCAGTGCTTTATCAGACAAGTGCCCAACTAGTTATGTTATATTACATGGTTGGTAAGAAACATCTTCCAGGGAGAATAGTTCCGTTAAGGGTTCCTTTCCGCTGGGGTTGGCATGCCCTAAAGTGCATGTCTGGACTGCGAATAAAGCAGAAAACATCTGGGGGCAGATAAATAAGTGGATAAAAAATCATCTTTTAAGTCACCGACCGAATATTCCCTTAAGAACGCTAGCTTTTGGCTTCACCCAGTCTGAGGTACACATCCGGCTGACCCGGCAGTAGCAATCGCAGAGGTGCTCCCTTTACCTCCTAGCCGAACAATCGGGAACGTAGGGGTAAGCACAGGAGCCAGGCAACCCAGCTTGGCCAAAACTTAAGTCATATCGATGCATATAATGGTGGATAAAAGGTACATGTGGAGGCTTGACACATGTGCTGGGCATGAAGCCCGTATAAGTAAGCTTCTGGTAAAGAAGCCCCAAGGTATAATGAGTGCGGATAGCACGTCAATTGTGCGCGAACGTTGCGCAAGTAGGCCTTGTAAGGCTTGGATGAGAAGGGTTGAGAAGAAAAAGAGAAACAAAAAGGCAGCTGAAATAAAATAAAAAAATTTGGACGAGGGAAAGGGACAAACTCTTAGTCCGGCGCTAGGCATAGAATCGTCGGAGGCGGGCTGCGTTCCATGGGTTCGGCTCGAGTCGGTTATCCGATGCATTTCGTAGACGGTACGCTCCGCCGGTCAAGACTTGATCGATGATGAAGGGGCCTTCCCATTTGGGCTTTAGCTTGTCCTTTTTCTTGTCCGGCAGGCGTAGAACCAGTTCGCCAACGTTGTAAGTCTTGGCCCGTACTTCTCTGCTTTGGTATCTTCGAGCCTGCTGTTGATAGAATGCGGAACGAGCCTTGGCAACGTCACGCTCTTCCTCCAATGTGTCCAAGCTGTCCTGCCGATCCAACTCGACTTCTCTTTCTTCGTACATGCGCACTCGAGGTGAGTCATGAATGATGTCGCAGGGCAAAACTGCTTATGCGCCGTATACCATAAAAATGGTGTGAATCCGGTAGTACGGTTAGGCGTTGTCCACAGCCCCCAGAGTACGGAGTCGAGCTCCTCTACCCAGTGCGTGTCAGATTTCGTAAGGGACCGCACTAGTCTGGGTTTGATGCCGCTCATTATAAGACCATTTGCTCGTTCCACTTGACCGTTGGTTTGAGGATGATAGACTGAAGCATAATCAAGCTTGATGCCCATATTTTTGCACCATGATTTAACCTCATCAGCGGTGAAGTTCGTGCCGTTATCGGTGATGATGCTGTGGGGGACACCATAACGGTGTACTACCCTGGATATAAAGTCTATCACTGGTCCGGACTCTGCCGTTTTAACTGGCTTGGCCTCTATCCATTTGGTGAATTTATCCACCATGACCAATAGGTACCTTTGCTTGTGGGTTCCCCCTTTAAGTGGTCCAACCATGTCAAGCCCCCAGACCGCGAACGGCCAGGTAATGGGTATAGTTTTGAGGGCGGTGGGTGGCATATGGCTCTGATTAGCAAAGAGTTGACAACCGACGCATCTTTGGACTAGGTCCTGTGCATCTGCTCGGGCCGTCGGCCAGTAAAATCCTGTACGGAATGCCTTTCCTACAAGGGCCTGAGCTGCGGCGTGGTGTCCGCCTAGTCCGGCATGAATTTCAGCCATGAGGTTCCGCCCTTCCTCTTCGGAGATACACCTTTGAAGGACTCCGGTTGTGCTTTTCTTATAAAGTTCTCCCTCATAGACCTTGTAGGCTTTAGACCGCCGGACAATGCTGCGGGCCTCATTTTGGTCTTCGGGAAGCTCCTGCCTAAGCAAGTAGGCGAGGAATGGTTCTGTCCATGGGGCAATTACTGCCATTATGTCGTGGGCGGATGGTGTTATGTCATCGGCTGAAACGCCGGTTGGCGCGGCTTGTTCCGGTTTGTTAAGTCCGGACTCCTCTTCCCATAATACGGATGGCTTGAAGAGCTGTTCCAGGAAGATATTAGGAGGGACGATGTCGCGCTTGGCGCCAATGCGTGCCAGTACGTCGGCGGCTTGGTTATTATCCCGGGTGACGTGATGGAATTCAAGTCCTTCGAACCGGGCTGACATTTTTAGGACAGCGTTGCGATATGCTGCCATTTTCGGATCTTTGGCGTCGAAGTCTCCGTTTATTTGGGATATTGCGAGGTTTGAATCCCCGCGCACCTCTAGGCGTTGAATGCCCATGGAGATTGCCATCCGGAGACCATGTAAAAGGGCCTCATATTCGGCTGCGTTGTTAGAGTCCGTGTACATTATCTGAAGTACATATTGGACTGTGTCTCCGGTCGGGGACGTCAATACGATGCCAGCCCCCAGTCCGGCCAACATTTTAGAGCCGTCGAAGTGCATAATCCAATTGGAGTATGCGCCGTATTCTTTAGGGAGTTCGGCTTCGGTCCATTCAGCGACAAAGTCAGCCAATACTTGTGACTTTATAGCTCGCCGAGGTTTGTAAGATATATCAAATGGTAAGAGCTCAATGGCCCATTTTGCAATCCTGCCCGTCGCATCGCGGTTGTTTATAATGTCGTTAAGTGGTACTTCAGAGGCCACTGTTATCGAACACTCTTGAAAGTAGTGTCGGAGCTTCCGGGATGCCATGAACACCGCGTATGCTATCTTCTGATAGTGCGGGTAACGGGACTTGTAGGGGGTTAACACAGTAGATACGTAGTATACTGGTTTTTGAAGAGGGAATTTATGCCCTTCTTTTTCTCGTTCGACGACGAGTACTGCGCTTACAACATGATGTGTAGTTGCGATGTATAACAACATTGGTTTGCCCAGGTTGGGCGCGGCCAGGACCGGATTCGTTGCCAATATGGCCTTTATTTCTTCGAGTCCGGCGGTGGCAGCATCCGTCCACTCAAAGTGTTCGGTGCGCCTAAGGAGGCGATAGAGGGGTAATGCCTTTTCTCCTAGACGGGAGATAAAGCGGCTTAGAGCCGCTACGCATCCGGTCAATTTTTGTATTTGCTTGAGGTCTTTTGGGATATCTAGCTGTGACAGAGCTCGGATCTTGGCTGGATTTGCTTCAATTCCTCTGCCGGATACGATGAAGCCCAGCAGCTTTCCAGCTGGTACGCCGAAAACACATTTTTCCGGATTCAGCTTGATGTCATATGCTCTGAGGTTGTCGAATGTGAGCCTCAAGTCGTCTACTAGAGTTTCGACGTGTTTAGTTTTGACGACTACGTCGTCTACGTATGCCTCTACTGTTTTGCCGATCTGGTTAGCCAGACATGTCTGAATCATGCGCTGATATGTTGCGTCGGTGTTTTTAAGTCCGAAGGGCATCGTGTTGAAGCAGAATGGACCATATGGAGTAATGAATGCCGTTGCGGCTTGATCCGCTTCTGCCATCTTGATTTGATGATAGCCGGAGTATGCGTCCAGGAAGCACAATGAATCGTGTCCTGCAGTGGCATCGATGATTTGATCGATGCGGGGGAGGGGGAAGGGATCCTTTGGGCAGACCTTATTTAGGTCTTTGAAATCGACACATAGGCGCCAGGATTTGTCCTTCTTTGGTACCATTACCAAGTTTGCTAGCCAATCCGGGTGCTTAATGTCTCTGATGAATCCGGCTTCCAATAGTTTGGCTAGCTCTTCTCCCATTGCCTGTCTCTTGGGTTCGGAAAATCGTCGAAGAGCCTGTTTGACTGGCTTGAATCCTTTTAGGATGTTTAGGCTGTGTTCTGCCAATCTGCATGGGATTCCGGGCATATCCGAGGGGTGCCAGGCAAAAATGTCCCAATTTTCCCGAAGGAATTCTCGCAGTGCGGCGTCTACATCAGGGTTCAATTGTGCCCCGATGGAGGCCGTCTTCGTAGGGTCCGTTGGGTGGACCTGGAATTTGACTATTTCATCCAATGGTTTAAAAGAGGTGGACTTGGATCTTTTATCAAGTATCACATCATCCCTGTTCACCGTAGCGCATCGCGGTGAGTTCCTCGGCCGCTAGGGCTTCGGATAGTGCCTCGAGGGCTAGTGCGGCTGTCTTATTTTCGGCGCGGAGTGCTATGTTCGGATCACTAGCGAGAGTGATAATTCCGTTGGGACCGGGCATTTTGAGCTTCATGTACCCATAATGGGGTATAGCTTGAAAAATTGTGAATGCCTCCCGTCCTAATAAAGCATGATATCCGCTGCTGAATGGAGCCACTTGAAATGTGACCTCTTCGGACCTGTAATTGTCCGATGAGCAGAACACTACGTCCAGCGTGATTTTTCCTGTGCAGCATGCTTCCCGGATGGGGATTATTCCTCTAAAGGTTCTGCTGCTTCGCTCAATGCGGTTCCAGTCTATTTCCATTTTTTGGAGGGTTTCCTCATAGATGAGGTTTAGTCCGCTGCCGCCATCCATGAGTACCTTAGTAAGGCGAAAGCCGTCTACTATTGGGCTGAGGACCAATGCGGCTGGTGCCCGGGCAGTTCGGAATTTAGGTTCGTCACTGGCATTGAAGGTAATAGCCGTGTCGCTCCATGGATTTTTGTTGCTACTTGGTAGACTTCGGCAAGGTTGCGGAGTTGTCGTTTTCGCATATTATTGGATGCGAAAGTCTCGAAGACTGTTAACACCGTACTGGTGTTGCTGAGCTGGGATTCTGAAGCTAGAAGCTCTTCGCCACTTTTGGCCACCTGTCGTAGTATCCAACATGCTCGAAGGCTATGAGTTGGAGTGGCACCCTCTACGCTATGAATTTTGCAGGGTCCGTTTAGCCAGCCCTCCAGTACGGTTCCGTACCCTTTAGGGGGTTTTGGTTTTTTGGTATTCAGCCCAGGTGCTTGATAATGATGCACCCTTTGGTTCCGGACTAGGGATGTATTCGGGGCCAGATTGTCCCAAAATTTACTTTCGGTTTTCCAGGCGCTCTCCATCGCGCAGTACTTTTGTACGATGGTCTCCAAGTCAGCAAAGCGTGTAATGTCGCAGCGACTTATGGCGTTTAGGATTCCCTTGTCCGTGCAATTATTGCAGAAGACTGAGATTGTGTTTTCCTCTCGGCAGTCCTTTATCATGTCCATAACCAGGAGGAATCTTGCCCAGTAGTGATGTACTGTCTCGGCGGGCTCTTGCCGTATTAGAGTTAGATCGCATATGTCTAGGCGGGTGGGTGGAACTAAGTCCGGAACCCTACCCATCTCAAGGCTCGAAGGCCGAGGAGTTTCCAATTTTGGAAGCTTGGATTTCTGGATGTTGTCCAGCGAGTCTGGTCCGATGCCTGACTTTAAGTTCAGCGTTTGATCGAAGCCCGTCCCTCCGCGGGGATCCGGCATGGGGGGTTCGGGGATCCGGACATGACTAGTTTTCAATACAGGAGAAGCGTCACCGCATTGTTCCTCTACCACTGCAACGTGGTGGGTGGCCTGGGGAGAGTTAATTTCTCTCAGATTGGTTTTAAGCCCGATCTGATCGTAGTCTGTAGCGACTCCCAGGGCGGCGATGCGATCCAAGAGCTCGTTTACGGACGAGAGCTCTATTGGATCCGGCCGCTCGGCGAATTATGAGCTGACGTGAAAATTGCTTTTGACGACTTGAGAGGTTGTTGTCGAAGCGATGGCCGGACAGGCGGTCATAAGAAAACCACCTAGCCGGATAGTTTGGCCGGCGGCCAAGGCTCCTTTGGCGAAAATACCGTCTTTGAAGACGGGAGGAGGCATCCTTCCTATCGGTGACGGCACAGAGGAACTCTCAATGGAAGCACCAATGTCGGTGTCAAAACCGGCGGATCTCGGGTAGGGGGTCCCGAACTGTGCGTCTAGGCGGATGGTAACAGGAGACGAGGGACACGATGTTTACCCAGGTTCGGGCCCTCTTGATGGAGGTAAAACCCTACGTCCTGCTTGATTGATATTGATATTGTGGATGTTTACAAGAGTGGATCTACCACGAGATCAAGGAGGCTAAACCCTAGAAGCTAGCCTATGGTATGATTGTAAGGGTTGTTGTGATTGTTGTTGTCCTATGGACTAAAGCCATCCGGTTTATATAGACACCGGAGAGGGCTAGGGTTACATAGAGTCGGTTACAATGGTAGGAGATCTACATATCCATATCGCCAAGCTTGCCTTCCACGCCAAGGAAAGTCACATCCGGACACGGGGGGAAGTCTTCAATCTTCTATCTTCATTGTCACATCCCTAGTTCTAGTATGCACTGAGCTAGCTAGTCATGTGTTGCATCATGTTTAAATTCTTTTGAAATTGAAATGGGGATTGCCTAAACCCTAGCATTAAAGGACTTCAAATAGGTTCAACCAAAAATATTTGTCAGTGAATCCAAATGGCTTTAGAAAATGTTCATCATTTCTGGAAAAATGCTATAAACCATAACCAGAGGTGCTGCACATTTTTCATGACATATTTGGTCACTGGATTAATTCATTAAGTATTTGAATTGGAGTATTTAATGCCTATAAATATTTTAAATGCTTCAATATTTCTGAAAACAATTGAGGGCTGTTGGAAATAATTCAAATAGTGCCCACAATTTTTGTCAGGATTTTACAAAATGAGTTAGTATTTTTACTAATTCAAAACAGATCAAAATAAATAGAAAACAGAAACAGAATTAGAAAAGAGAGAAAGAGAGGCTTACCTGGCCTTACCAGGTAGCCCACCAGCAACCCAGTCCACCAGAGCCGGCCCAGCCCAACCTAGCGAGGGGCAGGTTTGTCTTCAACCCCTCGCCAGGAGGACAAGTCGTGGCAGAGCGCGCGTCGCCGGTCGCCACCTCCTGCTTCGACGTGTCCCAGCCGCCCCCGACCCTCCAGCGCTCCGTTGGAACGCCCCGTGTCCCCTCGCTCCTCTCCCTCACTCGCTGCACCCTCTCTCCCTCCCCTGATTTTCTTTCCGAGCTCACCCGAGAGTCGCCGTCGCCGCCGATCGCCATAGCCGCAGCCACGGCCATCCCCTAGCCCAACCACCGTGACCAATAGCTCCGCAAGGACCTGAAGCATCTCCTCGACGAGCCACGCAAGCCGGGTTTCACCGCAACACCGCCATCGATGCCTTCTTCAACCTCGGGACCGCCGGCCATCACCGTCAAATTCGTCGGCTCCGGACCGTCCCCGACCTCGCCGAGCGTCCCGTCGTCATCGCTGTGAGCTCCGCCTTATTCTCCCCTGTTCCCCGTGCCCGTACGCACCCTCTAGCCGCCCTAATCACCGGAGCCGATTGCTCCTCGCCGCCGGCCATGGCGTAGCCGTGGCCACAACCGCGCAAGCTCGCTTCCGAGCACACCACCGCCCTCACCGCACTCGCAGGAGCGCAAAACGCCACCCCACGCGCCTCGCCGTGCTCCCTAGCGCCGTGTTTGACCTCGGCCGAGCTCCGGCGACCACCTAGGTCGTCGCCAGCGACAACTCCGGTCACCCCAGCCTCCGCCACCATCACGGTTGGATGCGGACGAGCGTCCGCATCCCGTAGCTGAGCTTCGCGCGCCAAACGGCGCTCTGTAGGCGAATCCCGCAGTGCACCACCGCGCCTGGACCCGCCGGCGACTAAACGCCAGCGACCGCTGACCCGTTGACCGGCGTGGTTTGACCCCACTGCCCGGTTTGACTTCCCCCTCTCTCTCACTGACTTGCGGGCCCCGCCCAACTAATTACTCTAGTTAGCACTAACTAACTAGTTAGGTTAGTAACTATAGTCACTGACTAGTGGGCCCTGCCCAGTTAGTTAGGGCTAACTAACTTAGTTAGTTGACTGGGTCACTGACTAGTGGGCCCCACTGGTCAGGTTTGACCTGGTCGACGCCTGTTGACCGCTGACGTCGTAGTGACGTAGTGCTGACGCAATTAGTTATTTCTGGATTTAATTTAATTCAGGAAATTCCAGAATATATCCAAAACTTCAAAAATTCATATAAATTCAACTGTAACTCAGATTGAAATAATTTATATATGAAAAATGATCAGAAAATGCAATCTATCCACCTGTACCATTTCCATGCATGTTTGAACAACTTAAAGTTGCTGTATAAGACAATTTGAATAAATGGCATTTGAAATGCCTTACATGGAGTTTGAATTTGAACCTAGTGTTCAAACCAGCTCCATTTAACCTGCTGCTAGTTGCATTAGCTCAAACCATAGCCTATTGCCATGTCACATTCATGCATCATATTGTTGCATTGCATTGATTGTGTTCTCCCTTGTTTGCCGGTATTTGTTCCCTCTCAGTAGACGACGTACCGACGATGAGTTCGATGACACGGATTAAGAACTATATTATCTTCAGAAGTGCCAGGCAAGCAAAACCCCCTTGTTCATTCCGATATAATCCCACTCTCTCGCTCCTGCTCTATTTTACTGCATTAGGACAACAACGACTCATGTGTTACCTGCTGCGGTAGCTGAACCCCTTTATCCTCTGCATGACCTGTCATTCCACAGTAATTAGATGAAACCCACTAGCATGAGTAGGAGTTGTTTGAGCCATGTTGTGCCTACTCATTCATGCTTGTTTGTCATGCCTGCTACTGCTTAGAGTTGAGTCAGGTCTGATTCATCGGGAATGAATTGGAATGGTTGTGTGAACATGTCCTACTGTGTGTGAGCTAAGTGTGTGAACACGATTTGGTAAAGGTAGCGGTGAGAGGCCATGTAGGAGTTCATGGTGGGTTGTCTCATTGAAGCCATCCTCAGGAACTGAGTTCTGTGTTTGTGATCCATGAAACAGTTACTACCACACATTGGGATCCTTAATTGACTCTCTCGGCTTCTTAACCACCCTTGTCCTCAGTCCGGGAGTTACAAGTAGTTTCTGGTGTTTGTAGCATGCTGGGGGCCGCACGCAACGCTGACCTTAGGGGTGGGTTGTGTTGTGGTAGGCACGTGGCCCGGTGTACCGATTCGCCCGTTTGGTGTCTCGGGAACCCTGCACACATCGTTCGGGGCTGTATGGGAAACCTCGGTCGGACTCCCTGCGGATGGAACCCGAATAGGCGATAAACCTGGACTAGAGACTTGAGTGTTTAGGTAGGCCGTGGCCGACACCCACGTTGGGCTTCCGCTTGAAGGTTGTCGAGTACATGTCGTGTAAACAGCGGTAAGTGGTGAGAGCGTGTGTGAAGAAGTACACCCCTGCAGGGTTAATATGATCTATTCGAATAGCCGTGTCCGCGGTAAAGGACTTCTGGGTTGCCTATATCAGTTCATAGACAAGTGAAAGTGGATACTCTAAAACTCGCAAGATAAGCGTGAGTGCTATGGATGGCGTTCTCGCAGGGAGACGGGAGCGGGTCCATAGTGGTGTATTGATATGGTGAATATGTGGACTCGTGTGCGCCACCTCAAAAGAGTTACTTGCAGTCGTAGTTCAGGATAGCCACCGAGTCAAAGCTGGCTTGCTGCAGTCAAACTCCACCACCCCCTCTTGATAATGATGCATATGTAGTTAGTTCTGATGTAAGTCTTGCTGAGTACGTTTGTACTCATGTTTTCTTATTTTATGTTTTGCAGAGAGACGTCAGTCTCGCTAGTAGTTCCGCTTGGACTTCGACGTTTAGCTTGTTACCTCAGCTACGATCTTGTGCCCTTGGCAGGATCTGGTAGATAGTCAGGCTTCTCAGCCTTTTTCATTTATAATTGTCTGTACTCAGACATGTTTAGCTTTCGCTTGTGCTTTGACTTGTATGCTCTGAGTGTTGGGTCATGAGACCCATGTTTGTAATATCTCGCTCCTCGGAGCCTAATGAATAAATATTTGAGTCGTAGAGTTATGTTGTGATGCCATGTTGTATTTGCACATATTGAGTATATTGTGTGTATGTTTGAAATGCTTGGTATGTGTGGGATCCGACAATCTAGTTGTTTATCCTTGGCAGCCTCTCATATGGAGAAATGTAGTCTCGTGCTTCTGAGCGATAGTAGTCCGCTACAGCCCGGTTCACCGGAGTCCTGCTAGCCCAGCACTACTGCTTGGACACTTGACTGGCCGGCATGTGTTTCACTTTGTTCCTATGTCTGTCCCTTCGGGGAAATGTCACGCGGTGATATTCGGAGTCCTGCCTAGCCTGCTACAGCCCGGGATACCGGAGTCCTGTTAGCCCAGTGCTACAGCCCGAATTCATACGTTGATGACCGACATGCTCGATGTGATTCATGTATGCCGGTCCCCATGGGTTAGTGCCGCTTTGGGTTCACGACTAGCCATGTTGGCCCGGGTTCTTTGTCATATGGATGCTAGCGACACTATCATATACGTGAGCCAAAAGACGCAAACGGTCCCGGGCCATGGTAAGGCGACACCCGTGGGAATACCGTGCGTGAGGCCGCAAAGTGATATGAGGTGTTACCGGCTAGATCAATGTGACTTGGAATTGGGGTCCTGACATTCATAGTCTTGGAGTCCGGCCGATGATGATAGTCCGGCAAATGATAGTCCGGCTGATGATGGTAGTCCGGCCATCCGGACACCCCCTAATCCAGGACTCCCTCAGCACCCCTCGAGCAGGAGCGCTTCAAGCGCCAGCTAATAGCTACTGCAAAAAGCCTGAAGAAAAAGCAGCAGCAGCTTCAAGCCGATCAAGACCTACTCATTGACAGATGGACTGATGTCCTGGCAGCCGAAGAATATGGCCTCAAGCGCCCAGCCAAGAGTTACCCGAAGCGCAGACTGCTACCTCAGTTCGATGAGGAGGCACCGGAGCCCATACCTCCCTCGCACAATGCGGAACGACCACCACGTGATCGGGATAGTGCGGCGGACCGACCACCGCACGGTCGGGATAAAATGGCAATTCAGGCCGAACAACAGCCCGCCCCACCGCCTTGTAAAAACAGATCCAAAATAGCTCGGGACCATACATACGACCTTCGGCAGGACCTGGACAGTAGAGCAGGACACACCAGATCAATCTACGGATCGCGAGGACACTTCTCGACTCGGGAGGACGGCTACCCATTCGGACGAGACAAAACTAGTCACGCCCGGGCCGATAACCGCAAACGGACTCCGTCGGAGGTGCGCCACGACGCGGCCCGATATAGAGACGCCGCACACCCTCTCTGCTTCACAGATGAAGTACTGGATCACGAATTCCCCGAGGGGTTCAAGCCCATCAATATTGAATCATACGACGGAACAACCGATCCTGCAGTGTGGATTGAAGATTTTATTCTCCACATCCATATGGCCCGAGCCTCCACGCCATCAAATACCTCCCACTAAAATTAAAAGGGCCAGCTAGACACTGGCTAAATAGCCTGCCTGAAAATTCCATCAGCAGCTGGGACGACTTGGAAGAAGCTTTTCTGGACAACTTCCAAGGTACTTATGTCCGGCCACCAGATGCCGATGACTTAAGTCATATAGTCCAACAACCCGGAAAATCAGCCAGAAAGTTCTGGACTAGGTTCCTAACCAAAAAGAACCAGATCATTGACTGTCCGGATGCTGAAGCCCTAGCGGCCTTCAAACACAACATCCGTGACGAATGGCTCGCCCGCCACCTCGGCCAAGAAAAGCCGAAATCTATGGCAGCCCTCACGGCACTCATGACCCGCTTTTGCGCGGGTGAAGATAGTTAGCTGGCTCGTAGTAAAAACACAGCCAACGAGGCAGGCCCCTCCGAGGCCAAGAACGGCACCGGCAAGCTCCGGCGCAATAGACACAAACGCCAAAGCAATGGCGATAACACCGATGACACCAGAGTTAACGCTGGATTCAGCGGCTCCAAGTCCGGCCAGCGGAAGAAGCCCTACAAAAGGAACAATGAGGGACCATCCAGCCTGGACCGCATACTCGATCGTCCGTGCCAGATACATGGCACCCCAGACAAAAAAGCCAATCATACCAACAGAGATTGTTGGGTTTTCAACCAGGCTGGCAAGTTAAATGTCGAGAACAAAGAAAACGGATCACAAAGTGAGGACGAGGACGAAGAGCCCCGGCAGCCGAACACTGGGGGGCAGAAGAAATTTCCCCCTCAAGTCAAAACGGTGAACATGATATACACCACACACATCCCCAAAAGGGAGCGCAAGCGAGCACTCAGGGACGTCTACGCGGTAGAGCCAGTCGCCCCAAATATCAATCCGTGGTCATCATTCCCGATCACCTTCAATCGTCGAGATCACCCAACTAGTATCCGCCATGGCGGTTCGGCCGCACTGGTCCTCGACCCAATCATCGATGGATTTCACCTAACACGAGTCCTAATGGACGGTGGTAGCAGCCTCAACCTGCTCTATCAGGATATAGTGCGGAAGATGGGCATTAATCCCTCACAAATCAAACCCACAAAGACTACCTTTAAAGGAGTCATACCAGGCATAGAGGCCCGTTGTACGGGATCAATCACGTTGGAGGTGGTCTTCGGCTCTCCGGACAACTTCCGAAGCGAAGAGTTAATCTTCGATATCGTCCCCTTCCACCGTGGCTACCGCGCACTGCTCAGACGAACCGCGTTTGCTAGATTCAACGCAGTGCCACACTATGCTTATCTCAAGCTTAAGATGCCCGGTCCACGCAGTGTCATGACAGTCAATGGCAACACTGAACGCTCCCTCCGGACAGAGGAGCACACAGCCGCCCTAGCAGCAGAGGTACAGAGCGGCCTTCTCAAGCAGAACCGTAATCCGGATGCCGAGCCCCTGGACATCACTAAGAGAGTCTGGACCACACTGCAACAGGAGGGTTTGGCTCGTCAAGAGCTCGATTAGCAATTCGGCCTCTGTCCCAGCCCCGATGAGGTAGCGGCATCCACACCATGCGTACATAATTATGCACTCAAAATCCCATGGGCATCTACAGAGGCACAACTAGCTTGTAGTTTGGCTACACCGATCCCGGACTCACTGGTATCTTTACTATTCCTTTTTTTCTTCCTTCTTTTTCTTTTAGGTATCTTTTATACAGGCCTCCTTCGATGGCGTGATTACCGGTCCTATCAAAGGACAAGTACACTAGATTGGCATAGGGCACAAGCATACAGGGAAAGCTCTAGAGGACAACCTAACTATTACTCTACCTGTTTTCAGTACCCGAATGCAGCTCTCCTTTGGTTATGGCATGTTAAATAGCCGGTTGCTTATCGCACCATTTGTATAAATGCGCTTTGACGCATTAACCCAACTATAATGGAAAAAGTTCACGGCACAAGTCAAGGGGCCCCAGATACTACCTCTGCTCCCTTTACATTTTCCTCTGCCATTAATTACTTATATTTTCACACCCGTGCACTTTGGCATGTTTCATATTCGCCAGGGGCTCGTTATCGACCCATAATACGGCACCACAGTCCGAACACTTCTTATAGACAAGTTCGGCACCCCGAATTTAGCATTATATGCATTGGCTCCGATCATGTCTTTGGTCACTAGTTGGGTTGCCCGGCTCCTGTGCTTGCTACCCTACGTTCTGCTACATCGGCTAGGGTAGTAAAGGGAGAACTACTGCGATTGTGCCCTGGTATAAACCGGATGAGCACCTCAGTAGAGAAAGCTGAAAACTGACTGTCATGATGTGGCGAGAGCCGGTCAGCTGTTCGGAGGTCACAAATCGTTCGAGATTTTTTCCGCATTGCGCGAAGGATCAATACTTCCCAATCACACGCTGACAGCACCCTGATTCGTATACCAGGGGCTGCGCTTATGTTTTATTATAAAACTCCTATGACTAAGTGAGGGCGTTTAAGCCGCATAGTCTGATTGTCTGGTTCGTTGCGCTAAATAACTCCTTCAAGGACCATATAATTGGATCAAGATTGTTTAGATTCCATCCCGAACACCTCCGTACTACCTACATGAGGGCAGAAGCCGACGACTAGACAACCCTCAGATTCCATACAAAACGGCCGCACAGGAGGAAACAATCAAAACATAACAAACATTATATTACAAACCGGATTTGTTTTTCATACAAGGCAAAGACAAAAATGAATGTATTCATTCGAAAATAATGTCCTGCCCGCACTGCGCCGCTGCAAGTCGAGAACCCTCAAGGACATCCGCAAAATATCGCTCGGGTGTGCGGTGCTCCTTGCCCTCCGGCGGCCCGCTGGCTACCTCGACGGCGTCCATCTTTGCCCACCACATCTTGCAAAGAGCGAAGGCCATGTGGGCACCTTCGATGCAGACTGATCGCTTGACGATCTAGCCGCGGACAAGCCTCCATCACCCGCTTCACGTGGCCAAACTAGCTGCTAGGTATAGCTTTGGCTGGCCACAGCCAGATTATTAAATCCTTCATGGCTAGTTCGGCCATCCTGTGCAGCTCGACCAACTGTCTCAGTTGATCGGCAAAAGGCACCGGATGTTCTGGCACAACATACTGTGACCAGAACAGTTTCTCTGTGGAATTCCCTTCTCCGGCTTGGAAGAACTCCGCAGCATCGGACACGTTGCATGGCAGATCCGGAAAAGCCCCTGGGAAACTCCGAATCTGGGTCAGTAAAAGGTACTTCTTCTCCGCATACTTGCTTTGCATGTTAAAAGACTTACCCGATGCGATCTTCCTGACCTCCTGGATCTCCTAGAGAGCGCCCCGGGCCTCATTCTGTGCGGCCTCCGTGCTCTGGTGAGCCTTGGTAAGTTTGGTCTCTTAAACCGACGCTTCGCGCTCCAAATCCTCGCACTTCTTCACCGCATCCTGGAGCTCCTGCTGGATCTCGCCGACCCGGGCCTTGAGCTTCTTACGAGCGGCTTGCTATTGGACAGCCTTCCCCTCGGCTTCGATTAGGAAATTTTTCAGGGCCTCGACCTCGGCCGCAGCCCCTACACATATCATGACACTTTGGTTAATACTCACCGCTTACTCTTTCCGAATACACAGCAAGTCGTTACTCACCTTGCTTCTTGTGGAGCTGAATCTTCACCTTGTCGAGCTTGTTCTCGGTCCGCTCCACCCTCTGCTTCAGTTCAGAGACTTCGGCAGCATGTGAGGTCGAGGCCAACAACGACGCCTGCTTATTCATACATATTAAGTTAGTCTCCTACAACAAAGGATTGATCCTCCGTCCAGTCTTCCTTTCCAAACACCTGACAGTGTCTCAGGGTCTACTTTCTACATGGGATTTTTCTCTTTCTACATCGCTTACCTCAAAACATGTCAATAGGTTGTTACAGGCCTCGTTTAGTCCGCTCTTGGCAGACTAAACCTTCTTGATCATCGTCCCCATAAGGACACGGTGCTTGTCCACAATGGAGGCGCCTCGTAGCGCCTCCATCAGGTTATCTGGTGCCCCTGGTTGGACAAGGGCCATCAGTGGAATTGGCTCACCCCCCCCCCTCCTTCGAAGGAAGGCGCGCGCCGGATTACGGGACCGTATTGGTCCCCGGAACCATATTTGGCTGATGACCGAACTGAATACGTCCCTCCTCGCCAGTCTACATGGGGATTTGCTCCCCCATGTGTCTGGTAGCGGAGGTCTCGCCCTGCGGTGCCTCCTGGACAACGTCCTGGGCCCCTCCCCGCCTTCGGGACAACACTTCAGTGTCATCCTTGGCCTCAGGGGAAAAAGCGGGCGGCAGCGACATACTGGCCATTTTCGTCGGATCCAACGAAACCCCAGATGAGGATCGCTGGATGCTGCCACGGGCCGGACTGCAATGGCACAATTAACCACGTTAAAACAATAAAAAGGAGAGGTCAGGTACACTTATGTACGAGAGCCATAGCACTTACAATGCGGCCCGAGGCTTAGTGCGGAGGCGTCGCTCCGGACTGCTGTCAACGTCCCATGCGGTGTTGACCGCAGGGGCGCCCTTCCCCTTCTTCGGCGTTCCCGCCTCCAGATTCGTGGAGGCCCCCCTCTTCTTCTCCCTAGGGGGAGGGTTCTTCTCCACCTCCTCCTCCTCTTCCTCGTCGTCGTCCTCAGGGACGGAGGAATGGGCGTCCTCGTCTTCGGACGTCACATCCAAAGTGCCCTTGCGACGAGGGCCACTTTTGGCCCCCTTGGCCTTCTTCTTGGCCTTCTTCTCCGGCGCCTTATATGGCGCCGGCACCATCATCTTCGCCAAACGCAGGATGACCGGTTCTTCAGGCAGCGGAGCTGGACACTAGATCCGCTTCGCCCTCTCCATCCAATCCTGAAAAAGCAATGATAAACTCGGACATCATCCTCGAAACAATTAAGAAGGGGATGCGTCAAAAATAACATACCTCGCTGGCGAGGTGTTTACAATCGTGCCCATGGTCTGAATCTGTGGCCGGCGGTTTCTCGTTGCTCTTAAAGAGCAACTTCCTGGCACCTTCGTGAGTAGTTTCGAAGAGCCTCTCTAGGGTTTGGTGCTTCTTCGGATTAAACTCCCACAGAGGGCGACTTCTGCGCTGTCACAGGAGGATCCGGCGAACTAGCATCACCGGTATTACATCGACAAGCTTCACGTTCTTGGCTATCATACTCTGAATGGCGTCTGCAGCGCTATCAGCTCATCGGGCGAACACTAGTTCGGACTCTTCTCGACCCAGGAGGTGAGTCGCATGGGAGCACTGGAGCGGAATTCGGCAGCTGCGGCCCAGGTGGTGCCGCGGGGTTCTGTGATGTAGAACCATTGTTTCTGCCACTCCTTTACTGTCTCCACGAAAGTACCTTTCGGCCAGGAGACGTTAGAAAGCTTACTCACCATGGCTCCCCCACACTCCGCGTGCTGGCCATCCACCACCTTCGGCTTCACATTGAAGACTTTGAGCCATAGCCCGAAGTGGGGTTGGATGCGGAGGAAGGCCTCACACACGACGATAAACACCGAGATGTTGAGGAAGGAGTTCGGGGATAGATCGTGGAAATCTATCCCGTAATAGTACATCAGCCCACGGATGAAAGGGTGGAGTGGGAACCCTAGTCCACAGAAGAAATGAGGGATGAATACCACCCTCTCATTGGGCTTCAGCGTGGGTACGACTTGTCCCGCGGCCGGAAGACGGTGGGCAATTTCCTTCGCCAGGTATCTGGCCGCCCGAAGCTTAGTAATGTCCTCCTCCTTGACGGAGGAGACCATCCACTTGCCCTGACCTCTGAATCTGGACATAGTTGAGGGCTGGCTCGAGTAGAAAGGAGATGAGAACTTGGGCGCTGGAGCTCGAGATTGGAAGGCCAAAGATAGAGAGAAAGCGTGGGAGAGGAAGAGGGAGTCCTTATCCCCTTATAAAGGCAGAATATTGAACACCTCCCCACTCGCCTTAGAATTTGCCCGTTCCCAAGACCTATGTAAACGGCACGGTTGGGTTACCCATACCCGCATTGAGAAAATCCCGCGATAAGGGGACACGATCTCTGCTTTGGCAAGACATGCTAATGGCAACCGCGTCTCGGGACGTGGAGCGGCGGGCACAGAAACGGTTCGGGATTATGACCGGTCGGACGTGATGTCATGCTGCAAAAAATTTGTCAGCAGATTGGATCCGTGTAAAACTACATTTTCTCTGTGGTTGTGTATGGTGTGTGTGACAGGTCCGGATACTATCAATGCGTCCGAAGACTATCTTGGAGTTCAGGAAGAAGGGAACCCGCCTTGCAATGTGATAACCCACAAGTGTAGGGGATCGCAACAGCTTTCGAGGGTAGAGTATTCAACCCAAATTTATTGATTCGACACAAGGGGAGCCAAAGAATATTCTCAAGTATTAGCAACTGAGTTGTCAATTCAGCCACACCTGGATAACTTAATATCTGCAACAAGGTATTTAGTAGCAAAGTAATATGATAGTAGTGGTAACGGTAACAAAAGAGTAATGAAAGCAAAAGTAATATTTTTGGTATTTTGTAGTGATTGTAACAATAGCAACGGGAAAGTAAATAAGCATGAACCAGTAGATGGAAAACTCGTAGGCAATGGATCGGTGATGGATAATTATGCCGGATGCGGTTCATCATGTAACAGTCATAACATAGGGTGACACAGAACTAGCTCCAATTCATCAATGTAATGTAGGCATGTATTCCGAATATAGTCATACGTGCTTATGGAAAAGAACTTGCATGACATCTTTTGTCCTACCCTCCCGTGGCAGCGGGGTCCTAATGGAAACTAAGGGATATTAAGGCCTCCTTTTAATAGAGAACCGGAACAAAGCATTAGCACATAGTGAATACATGAACTCCTCAAACTATGATCATCACCGGGAGTGGTCCCGATTATTGTCACTTCGGGGTTGCCGGATCATAACACATAGTAGGTGACTATAGACTTGCAAGATAGGATCAAGAACTCACATATATTCATGAAAACATAATAGGTTCAGATCTGAAATCATGGCACTCGGGCCCTAGTGACAAGCATTAAGCATAGCAAAGTCATAGCAACATCAATCTCAGAACATAGTGGATACTAGGGAACAAACCCTAACAAAACTAACTCAGTTACATGATAGATCTCATCCAACCCATCACCGTCCAGCAAGCCTACGATGGAATTACTCACGCACGGTGGTGAGAATCATGAAATTGGTGATGGAGGATGGTTAATGATGACGACGGCGATGAATCCCCCTCTCTGGAGCCCCGAACGGACTCCAGATCAGCTCTCCCGAGAGGTTTTAGGGCTTGGCGGTGGCTCCGTATCGTAAAACGCGATGATTTCTTCTCCTTGATTTTTTTCTCCCCGAAAGCAAATATATAGAGTCGGAGTTGGTGTCGGAAGATCTCTAGGAGGCCCACGAGGTAGGGGCGCGCCCCCCACCCTCGTGGACAGGTGGTGGGCCCCCTGGCCTTCATCTTTGGTGAGGATTTTTTATTATTTTTAACTAGACGATCCGTGGAGTTTCAGGTCATTCCGAGAACTTTTGTTTTCTGCACATAAAACAACATCATGGCAATTCTGCTGAAAACAGCGTTAGTCCGGGTTAGTTCCATTCAAATCAGGCAAGTTAGAGTCCAAAACAAGGGCAAAAATGTTTGGAAAAGTAGATACGACGGAGACATATCAACTCCCCCAAGCTTAAACCATTGCTTGTCCTCAAGCAATTCAGTTGACAAACTGAAAATGATAAAGAAAAACTTTTACAAACTCTGTTTGCTCTTGTTATTGTAAATATGTAAAGCCAGCATTCAGGTTTTCGGCAAAGATCATGACTAACCACATTTCCAATAACTCTCAGGTCTCATGTTTACTCATATCAATAGCATAATCAACTAGCGAGCCATAATAATAAATCTCGGATGACAACACTTTCTCAAAACAATCATGATATAATATAACAAGATGGTATCTCGCTAGCCCTTTCTGAGACCGCAAAACATAAATGCAGAGCACCTTCAAAGATCAAGGACTGACTAGATATTGTAATTCATGGTAAAAGAGATCCAGTCATAGTCATACCCAATATAAATTAACAGTAATGAATGCAAATGACAGATGTGCTCTCCAGCTAGTGTTTTTTAATAAGAGGGTGATGACTCAACATAAAAGTAAATAGATAGGCCCTTCGTAGAGGGAAGCAGAGATTTGCAAAGGTGCCAGAGCTCGGTTTTCAAATAGAGATAAATAATATTTTGAGCGGTATACTTTCATTGTCAACATAACAACTAAGAGATGGCGATATCTTCCATGCTACACACATTATAGGCGGTTCCCAAACAAAATGGTAAATTTTATACTCCCCCTCCACCAACAAGCATCAATCCATGGCTTGCTCGAAACAACGAGTGCCTCCAACAAACAACAGGTCCCAGGGGGAGTTTTGTTTGCAATTATGTTGGTTTAGTTTGCATAAAGCATGGGACTGGGCATCCCGGTGACCAGCCATTTTCTCGTGAGTGAGGAGCGGAGTCCACTCCTCTTGAGAATAACCCGCCTAACATGGAAGATAAGGGCAGCCCTAGTTGATACATGAGCTATTCGAGCATACAAAACAGAATGTTTATTTGAAGGTTTAGAGTTTGGCACATACAAATTTACTTGGAACGGCAGGTAGATACCGCATATAGGAAGGTATAGTGGACTCATATGGAATAACTTTGGGGTTTAAGGGATTGGATGCACAAGCAGTATTCCTGCTTAGTACAAGTGAAAGCTAGCAAAAGACTGGGAAGCGACCAACTAGAGAGCGACAACAGCCATGAACATGCATATTAATAAACATTGGATGCAAGCATGAGTAGGATATAATCCACCATGAACATAAATATCGTGAAGGCTATGTTGATTTGTTTCAACTACATGCGTGAACATGTGCCAAGTCAAGTCACTTAAATCATTCAAAGGAGGATACCACCCCATCATACCACATCACAACCATTTTAATAGCATGTTGGTACGCAAGGTAAATCATTATAACTCATAGCTAATCAAGCATGGCACGAGCAACTATGATCTCCAATTGTCATTGCAAACATATTTATTCATAATAAGCTGAATCAAGAACGATGAACTCATCATATTTACAAAAACAAGAGAGGTCGAGTTCATACCAGCTTTTCTCATCTCAGTCAGTCCATCATATATCATCATAATTGCCTTTCACTTGCACGACCGAACAATGTGAATAATAATAAGAGTGCACGTGCATTGGACTAAGTTGGAATCTGCGAGCATTCAATAAACAGGAGAAGACAAGGCAATATGGGATCTTGGTTAAATCAACAATAATGCATATAAGAGCCAATTCAACAATTTAATTATGGTCTTCTCCTATCGACCCCCAAAGAAAAGAAAAGAAAAGAAATAAAACTATTTACATGGGAAAGCTCCCAACAAGCAAAAGAAGAACGGGAATTGTTTTGGGGGTTTTCCTTTTAATTATTACGACAGCAAGAAAAGTAAACTACTACTATTTTTTTCTTAAGGTTTATCAAACACACAAGAAGAAAACAGGAAAAAGAAAATAAACTAGCATGGATAATATAGTGAAAGAGTATGAGCACCGACATCTAGCAATGAGTGTGTGAACATAAATGTAATGTCGGTGGGAAATACGTACTCCCCCAAGCTTAGGCTTTTGGCCTAAGTTGGTTCATTGTCAGGGATGGCCTGGCGGATATCCGTAGGTGTAGCTGGGGTTGTACTGTGATGCAGCGGCTATCGCCTCCTGAGCTGCCGCGTGGCGGCGGGCTGCCTCCGCCCTTCTCTCGTACTCATCTGCCTCCTCTCTAGTAATGAATTGTCTTCCTCTTGCCTGATAATCAAAGAGGGTAGTAGCAGGGAGAGTAATATGGACAGCACGACGTCTGTCAAAAATTAGTCGATACTGGAGAAGTGATTCATTTCTCTCAACAAACTGGTGGTGGACCATAGCATTATAGTCTAAATAAGTAGGAGGCAACTCCATATCATCCTCACGAACGTCCACATCAATAAAATTAGCTAAGCGGGTTGCATAAATTCCTCCAAAGGAATCTCCATTATATCTATTATGATGCAACCTACGTGCTACAATAGCTCCCATATGATAAGATTGGTCTCCTAACACAGCACTCCTGAGAATGCTAAGGTCAGGGACACACATGTGACATGCTTCATCCTTAGCATTTATGCACCTACCTATGAAGAGAGCAAAATAATGTATAGAAGGAAAGTGAATGCTCCCTATGGTAGCTTGTGCTATGTCTCTAGATTCCCCCACAGTTATACTAGCAAGAAATTCTCTAAATTCGGATTTACGGGGGTCATTAATACTACCCCATTGTGGAAGTTTGCAAGCAGAAGTAAAATCCTCTAAGTCCATGGTATAAGATTTGTCATAAAGATCAAACATGACTGTTGAAGAATTACGTGAAGATGAAAATTCAGAACTCCTCACAAATGAGCTAGTGAGATCATGGTGAAGGAAATATGCCCTAGAGGCAATAATAAAGTTATTATTTATTTCCTTATTTCATGATAAATGTTTATTATTCATGCTAGAATTGTATTAACCGGAAACATGATACATGTGTGAATACATAGACAAACATAGTGTCACTAGTATGCGTCTACTTGACTAGCTCGTTGAATCAAAGATGGTTAAGTTTCCTAGCCATGGACAAAAGAGTTGTCATTTGATTAACGGGATCACATCATTAGGAGAATGATGTGATTGACATGACCCATTCCGTTAGCCTAGCACTTGATCGTTTAGTATATTGCTATTGCTTTCTTCATGACTTATACATGTTCCTGTAACTATGAGAAATATGCAACTCCCGTTTACCGGAGGAACACTTTGGGTACTACCAAACGTCACAACGTAACTGGGTGATTATAAAGGAGTACTACAGGTGTCTCCGAAGGTACATGTTGAGTTAGCGTATTTCGAGATTAGGTTTTGTCACTCCGATTGTCGGAGAGGTATCTCTGGGCCCTCTCGGTAATGCACATCACTATAAGCCTTGCAAGCAATGTGACTAATGAGTTAGTTGCGGGATGATGCATTATGTAACGAGAAAAGAGACTTGCCGGTAACGAGATTGAACTAGGTATTGGATACCGACGATCGAAACTCGGGCAAGTAACATACCGATGACAAAGGGAACAACGTATGTTGTTATGCGGTTTGACCGATAAAGATCTTCGTAGAATATGTAGGAACCAATATGGGCATCCAGGTCCCGCTATTGGTTATTGACCAGAGATGTGTCTCAGTCATGTCTACATCGTTCTCGAACCGTAGGGTCCGCACGCTTAAGGTTTCGATGACAGTTATATTATGAGTTTATGTATTTTGATGTACCGAAGGTTGTTCGGAGTCCCGGATATGATTACGGACATGACGAGGAGTCTCGAAATGGTCGAGACATAAAGATTGATATATTGGACGGATATATTTGGACACCGGAAAGGTTCCGGAGAAGTTTGGAGCCCCGGGAGGTTACCGGAACCCCCCGGGAGGTATATGGGCCTTATTGGGCCCATGTAGGAGGAAGAGAGAAGGAGCAAGGGAGGGGGGCGCGCCCCCCCAAGCCCAATCCGAATTGAGGAGGGGGGCCGGCCCCCCCTTTCCTTTCTCCTTCCCCCTCTTCCTATTACTACTACTAGTACTACTTCCTAATACTAGTACTCTTTCCTTCCCCCTCCAAATAAGATAAGGAAAAGAGAGGGAAACCTACTTGGAGTAGGTTTCCCCCTCCTCATGGCGCGCCCCCCCTAGGGCAGGCCACCTCCTCCCTCCCTCCTTTATATACGGGGGTAGGGGGGCACCCTAGAACACACAAGTTGATCATTGATCGTTCCTTAGCCGTGTGCGGTGCCCCCCTCCACGATATTACACCTCGGTCATATTGTAGCGGTGCTTAGGCGAAGCCCTGCAACAGGAGAACATCAAGATCGTCACCACGTCGTCGTGCCGACGGAACTTCCCCTCGGCGCCTCTGCTGGATCGGAGATCGAGGGTGCGTCATCGAGTTGTACGCGTGTCAAGAACTCGGAGGTGCCGGAGTAACGGTACTTGGATCGGTTGAACCGGAGGACGTACGACTACTTCCTCTACGTTGCGTCAACGCTTCCGCTTCGGTCTACGAGTGTACGTAGACAACACTCTCCCCTCGTTGCTATATCATCACCATGATCTTGCGTGTGCGTAGGAAAATTTTTGAAATTACTACGTTCCCCAACAGTGGCATCCGAGCCTAGGTTTTATGCGTTGATGTTATATGCACGAGTAGAACACAAGTGAGTTGTGGACGATATAAGTCATACTGCCTACCAGCATGTCATACTTTGGTTCAGCGGTATTGTGAGATGAAGCGGCCCGGACCGACATTACGCGTACGCTTACGCGAGACTGGTTTCACCGTTACGAGCACTCGTGCTTAAAGGTGGCTGGCGGGTGTCTGTCTCTCTCACTTTAGTTGAACCGAGTGTGGCTACGCCCGGTCCTTGTGAAGGTTAAAACGGAGTCTATTTGACAAACTATCATTGTGGTTTTGATGCGTAGGTGAGATTGGTTCTTGCTTAAGCCCGTAGCAGCCACGTAAAATTTGCAACAACAAAGTAGAGGACGTCTAACTTGTTTTTGCAGGGCATGTTGTGATGTGATATGGCCAAGACATGATGCTATATTTTATTGTATGAGATGATCATGTTTTGTAACCGAAGTTATCGGCAACTGGCAGGAGCCATATGGTTGTCGCTTTATTGTATGAAATGCAAACGCCCTATAATTGCTTTACTTTATCACTAAGCGGTAACGATAGTCGTAGAAGCAATAGACGGCGTAACGACAACGATGCTACGATGGAGATCAAGGTGTCGCGCCGGTGACGATGGTGATCACGACGGTGCTTCGAAGATGGAGATCACAAGCACAAGATGATGATGGCCATATCATATCACTTATATTGATTGCATGTGATGTTTATCCTTTATGCATCTTATCTTGCTTTGATTGACGGTAGCATTTTAAGATGATCTCTCACTAATTATCAAGAAGTGTTCTCCCTGAGTATGCACCGTTGCTAAGGTTATATTTGACGAGCCTAGCATATACAGATATGGCCTCGGAACACGGAGACCGAAAGGTCGAACGTGAATCATATAGTAGATATGATCAACATAGTGATGTTCACCATTGAAACTACTCCATCTCACGTGATGATCGGACATGGTTTAGTTGATTTGGATCACGCGATCACTTAGACGTTTAGAGAGATGTCTGTCTAAGTGGGAGTTCTTAAGTAATATGATTAATTGAACTTAAATTTATCATGAACTTAGTCCTGGTAGTATTTTGCAAATTATGTTGTAGATCAATAGCTCGCGTTGTTGCTTCCCTATGTTTTTTGCTTCCCTATGTTTTTATATACGTTCCTAGAGAAAATTGTATTGAAAAATGTTAGCAGCAATGATGCGGACTTGGTCCGTGATCTGAGGTTTATCCTCATTTCTGCACAGAAGAATTATGTCCTTGATGCACCGCTAGGTGACAGACCTATTGCAGGAGCAGATGCAGACGTTATGAACGTTTGGCTAGCTCAATATGATGAGTACTTGATAGTTTAGTGCACCATGCTTAACGGCTTAGAATCGGGACTTCAAAGACGTTTTGAACGTCATGGACCATATGAGATGTTCCAGGAGTTGAAGTTAATATTTCAAGCAAATACCCGAGTTGCGAGATATGAAGTCTCCAACAAGTTCTATGTCTAAAAGATGGAGGAGAATCGCTCAACTAGTGAGCATGTGCTCAGATTGTCTGGGTACTTCAATCGCTTGAATCAAGTGGGAGTTAATCTTCCAGATAAGATAGTGATTGATAGAATTCTCTAGTCACCATCACCAAGTTAGTAGAACTTTGTGATGAACTATAGTATGCAAGGGATGACGAAAACGATTCCCGAGCACTTCGTGATGTTGAAATCAACGAAGTTAGAAATCAAGAAAGAGCATCAAGTGTTGATGGTTGACAAGATCACTAGTTTCAAGAAGAAGGGCAAAGGGAAAGAAAGGGAAACTTCAAGCAGAATGGCAAGCAAGTTGTCACTCTTGTGAAGAAGACCAAAGCTGGACCAAAGCCTGAAACTGAGTGCTACACTGCAAAGGAAATGGTCACTGGAAGCGGAAATGCCCTAAATATTTGGTGGATAAGAAGGATGGCAAAGTGAACAAGGGTATATTTGATATACATGTTATTGATGTGCACCTTACTAGTGTTTATAGTAACCCCTGAGTATTTGATACTTGTTCGGTTGCTAAGATTCGTAACTCGAAACAGGAGTTACAGAATAAACAGAAACTAGTTGAGGGTGAAGTGACGATGTGTATTGGAAGTGGTTCCAAGATTGATATGATCATCATCGCACACTCCCTATACTTTCGGGATTAGTGTTAAACCTAAATAAATGTTATTTGGCGTTTGCGTTGAGCATGAATATGATTTGATCATGTTTATTGCAATACGGTTATTCATTTAAAGTCAAAGAATAATTGTTGTTCTATTTACATGAATAAAACCTTCGATGGTCATACACCCAATGAAAATAGTTTGTTGGATCTCGATCGTAGTGATACACATATTCATAATATTGATGCCAAAAGATGCAAAGTTAATAATGATAGTGCAACTTATTTGTGGCACTGCCGTTTGGGTCATATCGGTGTAAAGCGCATGAAGAAACTCCATAAAGATGGATTTTTGGAATCACTTGGTTATGAATCATTTGATGCTTGCGAACCGTGCCTTTTGGGCAAGATGACTAAAACTCCGTTCTCCGGAACAATGGAACAAGCTACTGACTTATTGGAAATAATACATACCGATGTATGCGATCCAATGAGTGTTGATGCTCACGGCAAGTATCGTTATTTTCTAACCTTCACAAGATGATTTGAGCAGATATGGGTATATCTACTTGATGAAACATAAGTCTGAAATAATTGAAAAGTTCAAAGAATTTCAGAGTGAAGTGGAAAAATCATCGTAACAAGAAAATAAAGTTTCTACGATCTGATCGCGGAAACGAATATTTGAGTTACGAGTTTGGTCTTCAATTAAAACAATGTGGAATAGTTTCACAGCTCACGCCACCTGGAACACCACAACATTATGGTGTGTTCGAACGTCGTAACCGCACTTTATTGGATATGGTGCGATCTATGATGTCTCTTATCGGTTTTACCACTATCGTTTTGGGGTTGTGCATTAGAGACAGCTGCATTCACGTTTAAAAAGGGCACCATCTAAATCCGTTGAGACGACACCGTATGAACTATGGTTTAGCAGTAAACCTAAGATGTCGTTTCTTAAAGTTTGGAGTTGCGATGCTTATATGAAAAAGGTTTTCAACTTGATAAGCTCGAACCCAAATCGGAGAAGTGCGTCTTCATAGAATACCCAAAGGAAACTGTTGGGTACACCTTCTATCACAGATCCTAAGGCAAAACATTCGTTGCCAAGAATGGATCCTTTCTAGAGAAGAAGTTTCTCTTGAAAGAAGTGAGTGGGAGGAAAGTAGAACTTGATGAGGTAACTGTACCTGCTCCCTTATTGGAAATTAGTTCATCACAGAAATCTGTTCCTGTGACTACTACACCAATTAGTGAGGAAGTTAATGATGATGATCATGAAACCTCAGATCAAGTTACTACAGAACCTCGTAGGTCTTACAGAGTAAGATCCGCACCAGAGTGGTACGGTAATCCTGTTCTGGAAGTTATGTTACTAGACCATGACGAACCTACGAACTATGAAGAAGCGATGGTGAGCCCAGATTCCGCAAAATGGCTTGAGGCCCTGAGATCTGAGATAAGATCCATGTATGAAAACAAAGTATGGACTTTGATTGACTTGCCCAATGATCAGCGAGACATTGAGATTAAATGGATCTTCAAGAGGAAGACGGACGCTGATAGTGTTACTATCTACAAAGCTAGAATTGTCGCAAAAGGTTTTTGACAATTTCGAGGTGTTGACTACGATGAGAGTTTTTCACTCGCATCTATGCTTAAGTCTATCTGAATCATGTTAGCAATTGCCGCATTTTATGAAATCTGGCAAATGGATAAACAAAACTGCATTCCTTAATGGTTTTCTTAAAGAAGAGTTGTATATGATGCAACCAGAAGGTTTTGTCAATCCTAAAGGTGCTAACAAATTGTGCAAGCTCCAGCGATCCATCTATGGACTGGTGCAAGCATCTCGGAGTTGGAATATATGCTTTGATGAGTTGATCAAAGCATATGGTTTTATGCAGACTTTTGAAGAAGCCTGTATTTACAAGAAAGTGAGTGGGAGCTCTGTAGCATTTCTAATATTATATGTGGATGACATATTGTTAATTGGAAATGATATGGAAATTCTGGATAGCATGAAAGGATACTTGAATAAGTGTTTTTCAAAGCAAGACCTCGGTGAAGCTGCTTACACATTGAGCATCAAGATCTATATAGATAGATCAAGACGTTTGATAAGATTTTTCAATGAGTACATACCTTGATAAATTTTTTGAAATAGTTCAAAATGGAACAGTCAAAGAAGGAGTTCTTGCCTGTGTTACAAGGTGTGAAGTTGAGTAAAGACTCAAGACCCGACCATTGCAAAAAATAGAAAGAGAATGAAAAGTCATTTCCTATGCCTCAGTCATAGGTTCTATAAAGTATGCTATGCTGTGAACCAGACCTATTGTATACCTTGCTCTGTGTTTGGCAAAGGAATACAATTTTGATCTAATAAGTAGATCACTGGACATTGGTCAAGAATATCCTTAGTGAGGACTAAGGAGACGTTTCTCGATTATGGAGGTGATAAAAGAGCCCGTCGTAAAAGTTACAACGATACAAGCTTTTACACCAATCCAGATGACTCTAAGTCTCAATCTGGATACATATTGAAAGTGGGAGCAATTAGCTAGAGTAGCTCCGTGCAGAGCATTGTGGACATAGAATGTTTGCGAAATACATACGACTCTGAATATGACAGACCCGTTGACTAAGCTTCTCTCACAAGCAAAACATGATCATACCTTAGTACTCTTTTGGGTGTTAATCACATAGCGATGTGAACTAGATTATTGACTCTAGTAAACCCTTTGGGTGTTGATCACATGATGATGTGAACTATGGGTATTAATCACATGCAGATGTGAATATTGGTGTTAAATCACATAGCGATGTGAACTAGATTATTGACTCTAGTGCAAGTGGGAGACTGAAGGAAATATGCCCTAGAGGCAATAATAAAGTTATTATTTATTTCCTTATTTCATGATAAATGTTTATTATTCATGCTAGAATTGTATTAACCGGAAACATGATACATGTGTGAATACATAGACAAACATAGTGTCACTAGTATGCGTCTACTTGACTAGCTCGTTGAATCAAAGATGGTTAAGTTTCCTAGCCATGGACAAAAGAGTTGTCATTTGATTAACGGGATCACATCATTAGGAGAATGATGTGATTGACATGACCCATTCCGTTAGCCTAGCACTTGATCGTTTAGTATATTGCTATTGCTTTCTTCATGACTTATACATGTTCCTGTAACTATGAGAAATATGCAACTCACCGGAGGAACACTTTGGGTACTACCAAACGTCACAACGTAACCGGGTGATTATAAAGGAGTACTACAGGTGTCTCCGAAGGTACATGTTGAGTTGGCGTATTTCGAGATTAGGTTTTGTCACTCCGATTGTCGGAGAGGTATCTCTGGGCCCTCTCGGTAATGCACATCACTATAAGCCTTGCAAGCAATGTGACTAATGAGTTAGTTGCGGGATGATGCATTATGTAACGAGAAAAGAGACTTGCCGGTAACGAGATTGAACTAGGTATTGGATACCGATGATCGAATCTCGGGCAAGTAACATACCGATGACAAAGGGAACAACGTATGTTGTTATGCGGTTTGACCGATAAAGATCTTCGTAGAATATGTAGGAACCAATATGGGCATCCAGGTCCCGCTATTGGTTATTGACCAGAGATGTGTCTCAGTCATGTCTACATCGTTCTCGAACCGTAGGGTCCGCACGCTTAAGGTTTCGATGACAGTTATATTATGAGTTTATGTATTTTGATGTACCGAAGGTTGTTCGGAGTCCCGGATATGATTACGGACATGACGAGGAGTCTCGAAATGGTCGAGACATAAAGATTGATATATTGGACGGATATATTTGGACACCGGAAAGGTTCCGGAGAAGTTTGGAGCCCCGGGAGGTTACCGGAACCCCCCGGGAGGTATATGGGCCTTATTGGGCCCATGTAGGAGGAAGAGAGAAGGAGCAAGGGAGGGGGGCGCGCACCCCCAAGCCCAATTCGAATTGGGGAGGGGGGCCGGCCCCCCCTTTCCTTTCTCCTTCCCCCTCTTCCTATTACTACTACTAGTACTACTTCCTAATACTAGTACTCTTTCCTTCCCCCTCCAAATAAGATAAGGAAAAGAGAGGGAAACCTACTTGGAGTAGGTTTCCCCCTCCTCATGGCGCGCCCCCCCTAGGGCCGGCCACCTCCTCCCTCCCTCCTTTATATACGGGGGTAGGGGGGCACCCTAGAACACACAAGTTGATCATTGATCGTTCCTTAGCCGTGTGCGGTGCCCCCCTCCACGATATTACACCTCAGTCATATTGTAGCGGTGCTTAGGCGAAGCCCTGCAACAGGAGAACATCAAGATCGTCACCACGCCGTCGTGCTGACGGAACTTCCCCTCGGCGCCTCTGCTGGATCGGAGATCGAGGGTGCGTCATCGAGCTGTACGCGTGTCAAGAACTCGGAGGTGCCGGAGTAACGGTACTTGGATCGGTTGAACCGGAGGACGTACGACTACTTCCTCTACGTTGCGTCAACGCTTCCGCTTCGGTCTACGAGGGTACGTAGACAACACTCTCCCCTCGTTGCTATATCATCACCATGATCTTGCGTGTGCGTAGGAAAATTTTTGAAATTACTACGTTCCCCAACACATGGTACTGTGGGCATTTGTCTGCCTCAAAATCCACAAGATCAGCATTACGCAAATATGCATTAAATTCCTCTTTAATTCCCGCTCAATCCATAAAACTTTCCGAAGGCCATTCACAAGGCCGCACTGGAGTGTCCCTTGGTGGCTCCTCATCAGCATCACGCATTGCAAGCCTGGGTCCTTGCTTCCTTGAAGAACCACCTTGGAACATTTTCCTAAACATATTTCTTCCTCTGAAAAATTTCTGAAATTTTTTAGTAACTTCAAACAAAAGTGAACCAAACTCAATAAAATTGATAGCAACTACTCCTACAAGTGCCTAGAGTCTATATCATGCATTAGAACTACTTGGAACCATATAAATTTGACATGCAAGCTCAAGAACATGGTCACCTATGTAGCACAAATTTGCAATGAATAAAGCCCTAGAGCAAAAACTAATTGGACCAATGGAGGAGTCACATACCAAGGAACAATCTCCCCAAGCAGTTTTGCGAGAGGTGCTTTGAGCAAGGAGATCGAAAATCACAGCAAAAAGAGCTAGAACTCGTGCTTGAACCAGATATTCGTTTTTGTGGGAGGAAGAAGAAGAGGATGGGTGCAGGAATAAGTGGAGGAGGGCCACCGTGGGCCCACGAGGCAGGGGGGCGCCCTGGGGGGTAGGGCACGCCCTCCACCCTCGTGGCCAGGTGGCAGCTCCCCCCGCGGTGTTTTTAGTACCATAAATCCTCAAATATTCCCGAAAAAATCATATTAAATTGGCATGGCATTTGGAGGACTTTTATTTTTGGGGTATTTTGTATTGCACGGATAAATCAGAAAATAGACAGGAAAATACTATTTTTACTTTATTTCAACTAAATAACAGAAAGTATAAAGAGGGTACAGAAGGTTTGTGCTTCTAGTTTCATCCGTCTCATGCTCATCAAAAGGAATCCACTAACAAGGTTGATCAGGTCATGTTAACAAACTCATTCCGATCAACATGGAACCGGAGAAATTTCGAATAACACTATGTTACCTCAACGGGGATATGCACATCCCCTATAATAAGAATATCATATTTCTTCTTGACAGTAGGAAGAGGAAATTCAAAACCTCCAAATATAATCAATGGAATTTTTCCAATAGAATTGATACTATGAACTTGAGGTTGTTTCCTCAGAAAGTGTACCGTATGCTCATTACCATTAACATGAAAAGTGACATTGCCTTTGTTGCAATCAATAACAACCCCTGCAGTATTAGAAAAGGTCTTCCAAGAATAATAGACATACTATCGTCCTCAGGAATATCAAGAATAACAAAGTCCGTTAAAATAGTAACGTTTGTGTCGGTGTCAAAACCGGCGGATCTCGGGTAGGGGGTCCCAAACTATGCGTCTAGGCGGATGGTAACAGGAGACAAGGGACACAATGTTTTTACCCAGGTTCGGGCCCTCTCGATGGAGGTAAAACCCTACTCCTGCTTGATTAATATTGATGATATGGGTACTAGAAGAGTAGATCTACCACGAGATCGAGGAGGCTAAACCCTAGAAGCTAGCCTATGGTATGATTGTTGATGTTGTAGTTGTTGTCCTACGGACTAAAACCCTCCGGTTTATGTAGACACCGGATAGGTTAGGGTTACACAGAGTCGGTTACAATGGTAGGAGATCTACATATCCGTATCGCCAAGCTTGCCTTCCACGCCAAGGAAAGTCCCATCCGGACACGGGACGAAGTCTTCAATCTTGTATCTTCATAGTCTTGGAGTCCGGCCGTGACGATAGTCCGGCTATCCAGACACCCCCTAGTCCGGGACTCCCTCAGTAGCCCCTGAACCAGGCTTCAATGATGACGAGTCCGGCGCGTATATTGTCTTCGGCATTGCAAGGCGGGTTCCTCCTCCGAATACTTCATAGAAGGTTTTGAACACAAGGATAGTGTCCGGCTCTGCAAAACAAGTTCCACAAAACACCATAGAGAGAATAACTTTTGCACAGATCTGCTGACGTATTCCACGGCATGACATCACACCATGGCCAAGCCTTCATATGAATCGTTTTTTACTGTTCCACCTCAGCATGTTTAGCGAGCCAGTTTCCTTGGCACGTCTTATCAAAGCATAGATCGTGCCCCCCTTATTCCGGGATTCTCATCAATACGGACGTGGGTAACCCATCCGCGCCATTGATTACGGTGCTTGGGGAATAAGCGAGTTTTACCAGGCTGGTGGGGGACGCATAGCTTCGTCCAACCATATAAGGGGATAAGGATCCACCTTTTCACCTACGCCTTCTTCCTACTTTGCTTATCCAATTCCGCACACTCGAGCTCCAGTGCCCAAGTCCGCACATCCCACCTCGACCTTTCTCCAATCATGTCAGGAGTGGGAGGCAGGTGGATGGCCTCCTCCGTCACGGAAGGGCACATCACCAAGTTGCGGGAGGCCGGATACTTGTCCGGCAACATCGCGTACAGGCTGCCCGAAGCGGGGCAGCTCATTCCAACCCCCGGGCCCCATGAGAGGGTAGTGTTTCTACCCCACTTCCTCTGCGGACTAGGTTTTCCACTTCACCCTTTTGTCCGGGGACTCATGTTCTACTACGGCCTGGACTTCCACGACCTGGCCCCGAATTTCATCCTCAACATTTCGGCGTTTATCGTTGTGTGTGAGGCCTTCCTCTGCATCCAGCCCCACTTCGGCTTATGGCTGAAGATCTTCAATGTCCGGCCGAAGGTAGTGGGCGGCCGCCAAGCGGAGTGCGGAGGTGCCATGGTCGGCAAGAGGGCCAAGGTCCTATGGCTCAAGGGCGCCTTTGGGGAGACAATAAAGGGGTGGCAATCGGGGTGGTTCTATATCACCGAGCCACGTGACCCTGAATGGGCGGCGGCCCCCGGATTCAGATCTGGCTTCCCCACCCGGCTCGCGTCATGGAAAGAAACGGGCCTGACGTGGGGGGATTCGGAAGAGCTATCGGGACTCCAGACATGCATCCAAAACCTCGTGGACAAGAATCTCAAGCTTGTCGACGTAATCCAGGTGATGCTCATCCGCCGGATTCTCCCCTGCCAATGATGGGCCTTTAATTTGTGGGAGTTCGATCCGGCGTAGCACCGAACCTTGAGCCGGCTCTTCGATACTACGTACGAAGATGCCTGGAAGGTGCTGTTCAAGGGCGCTGAAGCCCCAACATCCGCTACCAAAGATCGCGGGTACAGCGCACGGCGTCCAGCCGGCGAGGAAAGTTATTTTACTCTTTACGGGACTCTTTTTTCATAGATTGACTCTATGCGGGATCTAAAACTCCCTAATTTTTTACAGGACTGGCTGAAGACGGCCGGACAGATTAACTGTCCGGCTCCTTTGCCGGAAGACCCGGAGGACGCCCGATTGACGGGGCTGTTGGCTCCGGCGCCTCATGTGGTGCCGGAGAAGAAGGCCAAGAAGGAGGCCACGGGAACTCGAAGGAGTTCCCGACGCTAGGCGCTGTCAGATTCTGAAGCAGAATCTCCTCCTGAGGACGAGGAGGAAGAGGAAGAAGCTCCTCCCCAAGTGAGGGAGGAGAAGAAAAGGAAGGCCGCCCCAACGGGGGAGGCCGGAGGGTCCAAGAAGGGAAGAATCCTTCCTCTGGACTTCTCCACCACCGTCGACGACAACGAGGAGGACTGGCCAACAAGGGCCAAGCCCCTCGCAAGATCGTAAGTGTCCGGATACCCATGGTTTTTCATAATTGTATAGTGTTCTCTAATGCCGAACAATCATGCAGCCCGCCCAAGGGCGAGCTCGCCAATTCATCGAACGGGTCCCTAGGCTCGTCGGAAATGGAGAGTGCCTCGCTTCCGGCCGCCTCCTCGCCTCACACCGCGGACGACACCGCGGTGGGGCCCCAAGGAGGGCTTGGTCAAGAGGAGGTAGCGCAGGAGGCACCACAAGGCGACCTCCCGGACTCCAGGCGCGAGGGGGGCAAGACCCCCAGGGGCTCTAAGCCCGACCCTTGTCCGGACTCCATGCCGGAACCATCAGCGGGTCTGAAGTCCGGACAGCGTATCCTTCGCAAGAAGGGTAAGACGCCGGTGTCCTCCGTCCAACCGGAGGCACCGGATAGCTTACTGGAGGCGCTCAACGGCGTCTCCATCGAGGAGGAGCACCGCACTATTATGAGTGCGGTGATCCGGACAGTTCAGTCCGCCAAGAGCGGACTGACCGAAGCCTGTACCAGCCTTCTAACAGGCTTTGAGGTGAGTTTTAAAACATATAAAAAATGTTACCGCATAGACAGTAGCCCCTGATGCTTAGTTCGGTGTTCGGAAAGAAAAGCCGGACTGAGGATCTAAAAAGATATACGTAGGAGTCTAATATAAGTATGTCAATATGGGAATGCTGGCTGCGCTGCTGACCTCTGCCGCACTAACTGCGGAGGTCAATACATTGAAGCAGAACCTCGAGCGTTCTGAGAACGAGCTCGGACAAGCCAAGAAGCAGCTCGAGGACAAGGAAGGTAAGAAATACCTTAATAAAGAAATACCTTATGGAAAAGGTTTTGGTTGCAAAAAATAACAGGAATAACATGGGTACCGCAGGGGCCACGAACGAAGTGGAGACCCTAAGGGAAGCGGTGGCCGTGGCCGAAAACAAAGCGGCTGCGGAGCACACCGAGTGAGAGAAAGGGGAGGCGCAGCTGGCGGAGGTGCGGCAGGAGCTCCAGATTCTCGTGGAAAAACACGAGGCTTTGGAGCGTGACTCGAAGACACGAGAGTCCGAGCTTGCCTCGGCTCTTGAGAGTGCCAAAGCTGCTAAGGCTGAGGCCCAAAAAGCCCTCCAAGAAATCGAAGCACTAAAGAAGATAGCGGCGGGTAAGGCATTCTTTATGCAAAGCAAGAATGTAAAGGTCAATTACCTATTACTTACCCGGATTCGGAGCTCTCCAGGAGCATTCGCAGATTTGCCCCGTAGTGCATCTGATGCTGCCACGTTCTACCGCGCCCAGGAGGGGAGCTCCACGGAGAAGGTGTTCTGGTCTCAGTATGCTGAGGCCGGACATCCGGTGCCCCTAAGCGACCAGCTGAAGCAGCTGGTCGAGCTCCACAAGGTTGGCGAACAGGCCATGAGGGGCCTTATAGAGCGGCTATGGCCGTTGGAGGCCATGCCCGGGAGCTACTTCGGCTTGGTGCAGCGGCTGGTGGATGCCTGTCCGCGGCTTGAAGTTATCAAGCGCTCCGTCTGCATTGAAGGGGTCCGTCGGGCCCTTGCCCGTGCTAAAGTGCACTGGGGCAAGCTGGATGCGGATAAGCTTGTGACGGACGGGGCACCGAAGGGCCATGAGAATCGCACGCCCGAAATGTATTATGAGGGCCTCCTGAAGGGTGCTCGCCGAATAGCGGATGAGTGCTCCAAGGATGTAATTTTTGAATAGACTCGCGTTTGTTATTCTGTATGCTGAAAACTTATTCATATGCGCTAAGCAATGCTTATTAATTTAATATATTACCTTCTGTGCGGCCGTTTATCAAATTTGAGAGATGGCAAGTCGTTGGCTTCAGCCCCCATGCCACGAGTGCTGGGGTGTTCAGGATAAACTTGAGCACTCTTGTTCCCATTCTTGGGTCCATCTAGGGAGGTGCTCAACACAGCGAACAAGGCAACCGGACTTATAATGCTTGAACACTCTCACTTAGCCATAGAATTCTATAATTTTAAATTTCGACGAAGCCCCTAGTATTCGGAAGACCGAGTTCGGGGCGCTATCCACGCCTTGGCCGGATAATTCCGGTTCCTCGCTCTAAGCAGCATAAGTCTTTAGGGACCCAAAAAAACCTCTCGAACAGCGACCGGCTCTCGCCTTATCATGACGGTCAGTTTTAGCTTTCTCCACTGAGGTGCTCGACCCAGAATAACTGGGGCACAATCGCAGTGGTTCTCCCGGTGCTACCTTAGCCGATATAGCGGAACGTAAGGTACCAAAACACAGGAGCCGGGCAAACCCAACTATTGACCCAAGACATGATTCGGAGCCGATTCATATAATGCTATAAGTTCGGGGTGCCGCACTTGTGGAAGTGTTCGGACTTTATCACACCATAATTTTGGGATACTTAAGCCCCTGGTGCATTGGCCGTACTAAAGTGTACGGTTGCAACATGTCGTGAAATGAACATATGTATATATAAAGCAATTAAAGCAATAATAAGCAAGATATATGTATTGTTTATTCAAAAAGGTACTGCAATGGAAGCAGAACGATACAAATAGTGCGGTAAGCAAGGGATGGGACTATCTAACATGTCCCCCTCCAGGGGTAAGCTGCGGGATGGTATGTAAAACAGGTATAATGCTCATAACAGAGACCACCTGAGCACTTGACGTGGCCTTCCGCTTCCCTGGCTGTTGTATCGTGAGTTCGGCGATTCAAGTGCCGGACAGGACTGTTCGAAGATGGAGTCCTGAAAGCAAAAAGGAAAGAAAAAAGGAAAAAAGAAAAAAAGAAATGACACAAACGGTAGCCCCTGGTGCGGTCGAGCCGCACTCATGGCGTGCCGTTGTCTTGCCCCTCCCCATATGCCCATGGTATCTCCAGAGCGTAATTATGTACGCGTAATACTGGTTTCGCAATTTCGCGAGGGCTGGGGTTGGGGCCGGATTGCTACTCGTGCTTGAATCGTGCCAGGTGGTCTTGTTGCAGGTTACTCCGGGCGCGCTTGGCAGTGTCCGGACGCTTCGTGGCCGGACTCGAGAATTGCCGTGAGAGGCTGCTTTGCACCTCCGCCGTGAGGGCCGCCGTATGCTCCTCCGTCCGGAGAGAGTGTTCGGTGTTTCCATTGACCGTGATTACTCCTCGGGGGCCTGGCATCTTGAGCTTGAGGTATGCATAGTGCGGCACCGCATTGAACTTGGCAAATGCGGTTCGTCCGAGCAGTGCATGATAGCCGCTGCGGAATGGGACGATGTCGAAGATTAACTCTTCGCTTTGGAAGTTATCCGGAGATCCGAAGACCACTTCGAGTGTAACTGAGCCTGTACAACTGGCCTCTACACCCGGTATGACGCCTTTAAAGGTCGTCTTTGTAGGTTTAATCCTTGAGGGGTCAATGCCCATTTTGCGCACTGTATCCTGATAAAGCAGGTTCAGGCTGCTGCCGCCGTCCATCGGGACTCTAGTCAGGTGAAATCCGTCGATAATTGGGTCAAGAACCAATGCGGTGAAGCCGCCGTGACGGGTGCTAGTGGGGTGGTCCCTTCGATCGAAGGTGATCGGGCAGGAAGACCATGGGTTAAACTTTGGGGCGACTGGCTCCATCGCATATACGTCCCTTAGTGCACACTTCCACTCCCTTTTGGGTACGTGGGTTGCGTATATCATGTTCACCGTCCGCACTTGCGTAGGAAAACCCTTCTGTCCTTTATTGCTCGGCGGCCGGGGCTCTTCCTCGTCATCGCTATGCAGCCCCTTGTTATGGAGTTCGGCACTTAACTTGCATGCTTGCTTGAACACCCAACAGTCCCTGTTGGTGTGATTGGCTGGGTTTTCGGGGGTGCCATGTATCTGGCACAAGCGATCGAGTATTTGGTCCAAGTTGGACGGGCCCTGGGTATTTCTTTTGAATGGCTTCTTCCGCTAACCGGGTTTAGAGCCTCTGAATCCGGCATTGACGGCCGTATCTTCAGTATTATCGCCGTTAATGCGGCGCTTGTTCTTGTTGCGACGCGACCTGCCATTGTTGTCCTTGGTATCCGGACTATCAGGATGTTTGGCCAAGTTGTTGCTTCGAGCTAGCCAGCTATCCTCTCCCGCACAAAAGCGAGTCATGAGGGTTGTGAGGGCTGCCATAGATTTCGGCTTTTCCTGTCCTAGGTGCCGGGCAAGCCACTCGTCACGGATGTTATGTTTGAAGGCTGCAAGGGCCTCTGCATCCGAACAGTCAACGATTTGATTTTTCTTTGTTAGAAACCGAGTCCAGAATTGTCTGGCCGATTCTTCTGGCTGCTGAATTATGTGGCTAAGGTCATCGGCGTCTGGTGGTCGCACATATGTGCCCTGAAAGTTATCAAGGAATGCGGCTTCCAGGTCCTCCCAACAACCAATTGATTCTGCTGGCAAGCTGTTGTGCCAATGCCGAACTGGTCCTTTAAGCTTCAGGGGGAGGTATTTGATGGCATGTAGATCATCACCGCGGGCCATGTGGATATGGAGGAGATAATCCTCGATCCAGACCGCAGGATCTGTGGTACCATCGTATGATTCAATGTTTACGGGCTTGAAGCCCTCTCGGATTTGATGATCCATTACTTCATCTATAAAGCATAGTGGGTGTGCGGTGCCTCTGTATTGGGCTATATCACGACGTAGCTCATATGAGCTTTGTCTACTGTGTTCGGCCCGGCCGGTTTTGCTGTATCCGGCGCGACGATAATCATCCCATGTTGCTGGGCGCCCACGCGATCCGTAGATCGACCTTGTATGTTTTGCCTTATCCTCCAATATATCTCGCAAGTCCGGCACGTTTTCCCTTGCCTTGGTACTTTTTGAGCGGCATCGGGGTGTGGCTTGAGCGGAGGGCCGAGAGGCTTCTCTATCGTGGCCACGGGGTGGCCAGTCTGCCATGTCGTGCTCTGGTGACTTGGGTGCTTCCTCCTCTAGCCGAGGCAGCGGCCTGCGTTTGGGGTAGCTTTTGGAGGGGCGTTAGAGTTCATACTCTTCGGCTGCAAGGACTTCAGTCCATCTGTCAGCTAGCAGGTCTTGATCAGCTCTAAGCTGCTGCTGCTTTTTCTTGAGGCTACTTGCCGTGGCTATAAGCCTGCGTTTGAAATGCTCCTGTTCAGCGGGATCCTCAGGCACGACAAATTCGTCGTCGTCGAGGCTTGCCTCGTCTTCGGAGGGAGGCGCATAATTATCGTCCTCGACCTCTCTTTCTGCCGCACTGTCGTGCGGGCTTGCTTCTCCCTCCTCCTGCGCCGAGTCCTGCTGGAGGGGGTTCTCTTCAGCACTGTCCGGAGTGCTATTATCTCCCGTGCCGAAATCACCGTTTTTATTGTGACGAGATTTAGAGCGGCGTCGCTGACGTTGGCGCTTCGGCTGTTTCTTGGAGGGGTCATCCTCCGTTGTTCCATCGCCGTTCCCATCTTTCGGGATGTCCACCATGTATATGTCATATGACGAGGTGGCCTTCCAGTGCCCTGTAGGCGCTGGGTCTTGGTTGTCTCCGGTGTCGTCGTCCATACCGTCGATGTCTTCGGAGTCATAGTCGAGCATGTCGGTTAAATCATCGACAGTGGCTACAAAGTGGGTGGTGGGTGGGCGTTGAATTTCTTCGTTGTCCGCATCCCATCCTTCCTGTCCGTAGTCCGGCCAGGGCTCTCCAGATAAAGAGAGAGACTTTAGTGAATTCAGGATGTCTCCAAAGGGCGAGTGCTGAAAGATGTCCACGGCAGTGAACTCCATGACCGGCGCCCAATCGGATTCGATTGGCAGGGGCGCGGAGGGTTCGGAGTTCGGAGAGGAGTCCGGCACCCTGGAGTCGAGGTCTTCGCAAAGGACAGGGATGGAGTTCGGCTCGATCACCGTAGAGATTGTAGCCCCCGTGGCGGTGTCCAACCACCCGTCCTTGATCGGGGAATCCGGCTCCGGATTAAGGGTCGGAGCGGATACTGATGCGGCCTCCGGGGCACTGTTCGGCTGCAGAGCGAGATCATGCCGATCGAGACAGTGCGGCATGCTTGGCTGCGGGCTTGAATCCGTCGAAGATCAAGTCTCCGCGGATATCGGTCGTATAGTTCAAACTTCCAAATCTGACCTGATGGCCAGGGGCATAGCTTTCGATCTGCTCCAGATGGCCAAGCGAATTGGCCCGCAGTGCAAAGCCGCCGAACACGAAGATCTGTCCGGGGAGAAAAGTCTCACCCTGGACCGCGTCGTTGTTGATGACCGAAGGAGCCATCGGGCCTATCAGTGATGACACAGAGGAACTCTCAATGAAAGCACCAATGTCGGTGTCAAAACTGGCGGATCTCGGGTAGGGGGTCCCGAACTGTGCGTCTAGGCGGATGGTAACAGGAGACAAGGGACACAATGTTTTTACCCAGGTTCAGGCCCTCTCGATGGAGGTAAAACCCTACTCCTGTTTGATTAATATTGATGATATGGGTAGTACAAGAGTAGATCTACCACGAGATCAAGGAGGCTAAACCCTAGAAGCTAGCCTATGGTATGACTGTTGATGTTGTAGTTGTTGTCCTACGGACTAAAACCCTCCGGTTTATATAGACACCAGATAGGTTAGGGTTACACAGAGTCGGTTACAATGGTAGGAGATCTACATATCCGTATCGCCAAGCTGGCCTTACTCGCCAAGGAAAGTCCCATTCGGACACGGGAAGAAGTCTTCAATCTTGTATCTTCATAGTCTTGGAGTTCGGCCGTGACGATAGTCCGTCTATCCGGACACCCCCTAGTCCGGGACTCCCTCAGTTTGCAACCACAACAGGCACATCCTCACAAATACCGACAGGTATAGCAGTTGATTTATCAGCCATTTGCAAAGATATTTCAGTAGGTGTCAACTTGTTCAAATCAAGTCTACGATATAAAGAGAGAGTCATAACACTAACACCGCCTCCAAGATCACATAAAGCAGTTTTAACATAGTTTCTTTTAATGGAACATGGTATAGTAGGTACTCCTGGATCTCCAAGTTTCTTTGGTATTCCACCCTTAAAAGTATAATTAGCAAGCATGGTGGAAATTTCAGCTTCCGGTATCTTTCTTTTATTAGTAACAATATCTTTCATATATTTAGCATAGGGATTCATTTTGAGCATATCAGTCAATCGCATATGCAAAAAGATAGGTCTAATCATTTCAGCAAAGCGCTCAAAATCCTCATCATCCTTTTTCTTGGATGGTTCTCTTTCTTTACCATGTTTCCTAGCAACAAAGTCTCTCTTATCATAACGTTGATTCTTTGATTGTGGGTTATCAAGATCAACAGCAGGTTTAATTTCTATATCATTATCATTACTAGGTTGAGCATCATCATGAACATCATCATTAACATTTTCACTAGGTTCATGTTCATTACCAGATTGTGTTTCAGCATCAGACATAGAGATATCATTTGGATTCTCAGGTGGTTCAGCAATAGGTTCACTAGAAGTTTGCAAAGTCCTATCATTTTTCTTCTTCTTCCTTTTAGAAGAACTAGGAACATCAATATTATTTCTTTAAGAATCTTGCTCGATTCTCTTAGGGTGGTCTTCAGGATACAAAGGTTCCTGAGTCATTCTACCAGTTCTAGTAGCCACTCTAACAGCATAATCATTTTTCTTACTCTTCATTTCATTGAGCAGATCATTTTGAGCCTTAAGTACTTGTTCTACTTGAGTGGTAACCATAGAGGCATGTTTGCTAATGAGTTTAGGTTCACCTCTAATATTAGCCATATAACCACCCAAGTGTTTAATCATATAAGCATTTTGTTTTAATTTTCTACCAAAATTGTTGGAAATATGCCCTAGAGGCAATAATAAAAGTATTATTATATTTCATTGTTCATGATAATTGTCTTTTATTCATGCTATAACTGTATTATCCGGAAATCGTAATACACGTGTGAATACTTAGACCACACTATGTCCCTGGTAAGCCTCTAGTTGACCAGCTCGTTGTGATCAACAGATAGTCATGGTTTCCTGACTATGGACATTGGATGTCGTTGATAACGGGATCACATCATTAGGAGAATAATGTGATGGACAAGACCCAATACTAAGCATAGCATAAAAGATCGTGTAGTTCGTTTTGCTAGAGCTTTGCAAGTGTCAAGTATCTCTTCCTTCGACCATGAGATCGTGTAACTCCCGGATACCGTAAGAGTGCCTTGGGTGTATCAAACGTCACAACGTAACTGGGTGACTATAAAGGTGCATTACAGGTATCTCCGAAAGTAGCTGTTGGGTTGACACGGATCGAGACTGGGATTTGTCACTCCGTATGACGGAGAGGTATCTCTGGGCCCACTCGGTAATGCATCATCATAATGAGCTCAATGTGACCAAGGTGTTGGGCACGGGATCATGCATTACGGTACGAGTAAAGTGACTTGCTGGTAACGAGACTGAACAAGGTATTGGGATACCGACGATCGAGTCTCGGGCAAGTAACGTACCGATTGACAAAGGGAATTGCATACAGGGTTTGATCGAATCCTCGACATAGTGGTTCATCCGATGACAACATCGAGGAGCATGTGGGAGCCATCATGGGTATCCAGATCCCGCTGATGGTTATTGACTGAGAGCGTCTCGGTCATGTCTGCATGTCTCCCGAACCCGTAGGGTCTACACACTTAAGGTTCAGTGACGCTAGGGTTATGAAGATATGTATATGCAGAAACCCGAATGTTGTTCGGAGTCCCGGATGAGATCCCGGACGTCACAAGGAGTTCCGGAATGGTCCGGAGGTAAAGAATTATATATAGGAAGTGCTATTTCGGGCATCGGGACAAGTTTCGGGGTTATCGGTATTGTACCGGGACCACCGGAAGGGTCCCGGGGGTCCACCGGGTGGGGCCACCTGTCCCGGGGGGCCACATGGGCTGTAGGGGGTGCGCCTTGGCCTTCATGGGCCAAGGGCACCAGCCTCTATAGGCCCATGCGCCTAGGGTTTCCCCCTAGGAGGAGTCCTAGTGGTGGAAGGCACCCCTAGGTGCCTTGGGGGGGAGGGAAACCTCCCCTAGGCCGCCGCCCCCCCTAGTAGATCTCATCTACTAGGGCCGGCGCCCCCCCCCCTTGGCACCCCTATATATAGTGGGGGAGAGGAGGGACTTCATACACCAGCCCCTGGCGCCTCCATCTCCCCCCGTTACGTCTCTCCCTCGTAGTCTCGGCGAAGCCCTGCTGCTGTGACGCCCTGCATCCACCACCACGCCGTCGTGCTGCTGGATCTTCATCAACCTCTCCTTCCCCCTTGCTGGATCAAGAAGGAGGAGACGTCTCCCGTCCCGTACGTGTGTTGAACGCGGAGGTGCCGTCCGTTCGGCGCTGGTCATCGGTGATTTGGATCACGTCGAGTACGACTACATCATCACCTTGCAAGCTTCCGCACGCGATCTACAAGTGGTATGTAGATGCAAACTCTCTCCCTAGACTCGTTGCTTAGATGAACTCATAGATGGATCTTGGTGAAACCGTAGGAAAAATTTTAATTTTCTGCAACGTTCCCCAACAGTGGCATCATGAGCTAGGTCTATGCGTAGTTCTCTTTGCACGAGTAGAACACAACTTTGTTGTGGGCGTGGATTTTGTCATCTTACTTGCCTCTACTAGTCTTTTCTTGCTCAATGGTATTGTGGGATGAAGCGGCCCGGACCAACCTTACACGTACGCTTACGTGAGACCGGTTCCACCGACTGACATGCACAAGTTGCATAAGGTGGCTGGCGGGTGTCTGTCTCTCCCACCTTAGTTGGAGCGGAATCGATGAACAGGGCCCTTATGAAGGGTAAATAGAAGTTGACAAAATCACGTTGTGGTAATTCGTAGGTAAGAAAACGTTCTTGCTAGAACCCAATTGCAGCCACGTAAAAGATGCAACAACAATTAGAGGACGTCTAACTTGTTTTTGCAGCGATTGATCATGTGATGTGATATGGCCAGAAGTTGTGATGAATGATGAATTGTGATGTATGAGATCATGTTCTTTGTAATAGGATTCACGACTTGCATGTCGATGAGTATGACAACCGGCAGGAGCCATAGGAGTTGTCATTATTTTTTGTATGACCTGCGTGTCATTGAATAACGTCATGTAAACTACTTTACTTTATTGCTAAACGTTAGTCATAGAAGTAGAAGTAGTCGTTGGCGTGACAACTTCATGAAGACACGATGATGGAGATCATGATGATGGAGATCATGGTGTCAAGCCGGTGACAAGATGATCATGGAGCCCCGAAGATGAAGATCAATGGAGCTATATGATATTGGCCATATCATGTCACAACTATATAATTGCATGTGATGTTTATTATGTATTATGCATCTTGTTTACTTAGGACGACGGTAGTAAATAAGATGATCCCTTATAAAATTTCAAGAAGTGTTCTCCCCTAACTGTGCACCGTTGCTACAGTTCGTCGTTTCTAAGCACCACGTGATGATCGGGTGTGATGGATTCTTACGTTCACATACAACGGGTGTAAGACAGTTTTACACAGCGAAAACACTTAGGGTTAACTTGACGAGCCTAGCATGTGCAGACATGGCCTCGGAACACGGAGACCGAAAGGTCGAACACGAATCGTATAGAAGATACGATCAACATGAGAATGTTCACCGACGATGACTAGTCCGTCTCACGTGATGATCGGACACGGGCTAGTCGACTCGGATCGTGTAACACTTAGATGACTAAAGGGATGTCTAATCTAAGTGGGAGTTCATAATTTGATTAGAACTTTATTATCATGAACTTAGTCTAAAACCTTTGCAAATATGTCTTGTAGATCAATGGCCAACGCTAATGTCAACATGAACTTCAACGCGTTCCTAGAGAAAACCAAGCTGAAAGATGATGGCAGCAACTATACGGACTGGGTCCGGAACCTGAGGATCATCCTCATAGCTGCCAGGAAACAATATGTCCTAGAAGGACCGCTAGTTGACGCTCCCGTCCCAGAGAACCAAGACATTATGAATGCTTGGCAAACTCGCGCTGATGATTACTCCCTCGTTCAGTGCGGCATGCTTTACAGCTTAGAACCGGGGCTCCAAAAGCGTTTTGAGCATCACGGAGCATATGAGATGTTCGAAGAGCTGAAACTAGTTTTTCAAGCTCATGCCCGGGTCGAGAGATATGATGTCTCTGACAAGTTCTACAGTTGTAAGATGGAGGAAAACAGTTCTGTCAGTGAGCACATCCTGAAGATGTCTGGGTTGCACAACCGTATGACCCAGCTGAACATTAACCTCCCAGATGAGGCGGTCATTGACAGAATCCTCCAGTCGCTCCCACCAAGCTACAAGAGCTTTGTGATGAACTACAACATGCAGGGAATGGAAAAGACCATTCCTGAAGTGTTCTCGATGCTGAAGTCAGCAGAGGCTGAAATCAAGAAAGAACATCAAGTGTTGATGGTCAATAAGACCACTAAGTTCAAGAAGGGCAAGGGTAAGAAGAACTTCAAGAAAGACGGCAAAGATGTTGCCGCGCCTGGTAAGCCAGTTACCGGGAAGAAGTCAAAGAATGGACCCAAGCCTGAGACTGAGTGCTTTTATTGCAAGGGGAAGGGTCACTGGAAGCGGAACTGCCCCAAATACTTAGCGGATAAGAAGGCCGGCAACACCAAAGGTATATTTGATATACATGTGATTGATGTGTACCTTACCAGTACTCGTAGTAACTCCTGGGTATTTGATACCGGTGTCGTTGCTCATATTTGTAACTCACAGCAGGAGCTGCGGAATAAACGGAGACTGGCGAAGGACGAGGTGACGATGCGCGTCGGGAATGGTTCCAGAGTCGATGTGATCGCCGTCGGCACGCTGCCTCTACATTTACCTACGGGATTAGTTTTGAACCTCAATAATTGTTATTTAGTGCCAAGTTTGAGCATGAACATTGTATCTGGATCTCGTTTAATACGAGATGGCTACTCATTTAAGTCTGAGAATAATGGTTGTTCGATTTATATGAGAGATATGTTTTATGGTCATGCTCCGATGGTCAATGGTTTATTCTTAATGAATCTCGAGCGTAATATTACACATGTTCATAGTGTAGATGCCAAAAGATTTAAAGTTGATAACGATAGTCCCACATACTTGTGGCACTGCCGCCTTGGTCACATTGGTGTCAAGCGCATGAAGAAGCTCCATGCCGATGGACTTTTAGAGTCTCTTGATTATGAATCGTTTGACACGTGCGAACCATGCCTCTTGGGCAAAATGACCAAGACTCCGTTCTCCGGAACAATGGAGCGAGCAACCAACTTGTTGGAAATCATACATACCGATGTGTGCGGTCCAATGAGCGTTGAGGCTCGCGGAGGATATCGTTATGTTCTCACTCTCACAGATGACTTGAGTAGATATGGGTATGTCTACTTAATGAAACACAAGTCTGAGACCTTTGAAAAGTTCAAGGAATTTCAGAATGAGGTAGAGAATCAACGTGACCGAAAGATAAAATTCTTACGATCAGATCGTGGAGGAGAATACTTAAGTCACGAATTTGGTACACACTTAAAGAAATGTGGAATCGTTTCACAGCTCACGCCGCCTGGAACACCTCAGCGAAACGGTGTGTCCGAACGTCGTAATTGCACTCTATTGGATATGGTGCGGTCTATGATGTCCCTTACCGATTTACCGCTATCATTTTGGGGATACGCTCTAGAGACAGCTACATTCACTTTAAATAGGGCACCGTCTAAATCCGTTGAGACGACACCGTATGAATTATGGTTTGGAAAGAAACCTAAGCTGTCGTTTCTAAAAGTTTGGGGATGCGAAGCTTATGTCAAGAAACTTCAACCTGAAAAGCTCGAACCCAAGTCGGAAAAATGCGTATTCATAGGATACCCTAAGGAAACTGTAGGGTATACCTTCTACTTAAGATCCGAAGGCAAGATCTTTGTAGCCAAGAACGGATGCTTTCTAGAAAAAGAGTTTCTCTCGAAAGAAGTAAGTGGGAGGAAAGTAGAACTCGATGAAGTACTACCTCTTGAGCAGGAAAGTGGCGCAGCGCAGGAAACCATTCCTGTGATGCCCACACCAACTGAAGAGGAAAACAATGATGATGATCAAGGTACTTCGGATCAAGTTACTGCTAAACTTCGTAGGTCCACAAGGAGACGTTCCACACCAGAGTGGTACGGCAACCCTGTCCTGGAAATCATGTTGTTAGACAACAATGAACCTTCGAACTATGAAGAAGCAATGGCGGGCCCGGATTCCAACAAATGGCTTGAAGCCATGAAATCCGAGATAGAATCCATGTATGAAAACAAAGTATGGACTTTGACAGACTTGCCCGATGATCGGCGAGCGATAGAAAACAAATGGATCTTTAAGAAGAAGACGGACGCGGATGGTAATATTACCATCTATAAAGCTCGACTTGTCGCTAAGGGTTATCGACAGGTTCAAGGGATTGACTACGACGAGACATTCTCTCCCGTAGCGAAGCTAAAGTCCGTCCGAATCATGTTAGCAATTGCCGCATACTATGATTATGAAATATGGCAAATGGACGTCAAAACGGCATTCCTTAACGGGCATCTTAAGGAAGAACTGTATATGATGCAGCCGGAAGGTTTTGTCGATCCTCAGAACGCTAACAAAGTATGCAAGCTCCAGCGATCCATTTATGGACTGGTGCAAGCATCTCGGAGTTGGAACATTCGCTTTGATGAGATGATCAAAGCGTTTGGGTTTATGCAGACTTATGGAGAAGCCTGCGTTTACAAGAAAGTGAGTGGGAGCTCTGTAGCATTTCTCATATTATATGTAGATGACATACTCTTGATGGGAAATGATATAGAATTTCTGGACAGCATTAAGGCCTACTTGAATAAGTGTTTTTCAATGAAGGACCTTGGAGAAGCTGCTTATATATTAGGCATCAAGATCTATAGAGATAGATCGAGACGCCTCATAGGTCTTTCACAAAGCACATACCTTGATAAGATTTTGAAGAGATTCAGAATGGATCAGTCGAAGAAGGGGTTCTTGCCTATATTACAAGGTATGAGACTGAGCTCAGCTCAGTCACCGACCACGGCAAAAGATAAAGAAGAGATGAGTGTCATCCCCTATGCTTCAGCCATAGGATCTATTATGTATGCCATGCTGTGTACCAGACCCGATGTAAACCTTGCCGTAAGTTTGGTAGCAAGATACCAAAGTAATCCCGGCAAGGAACACTGGACAGCGGTCAAGAATATCCTGAAGTACCTGAAAAGGATGAAGGACATGTTTCTCGTTTATGGAGGAGACGAAGAGCTCGTCGTAAAGGGTTACGTCGACGCTAGCTTCGACTCAGATCTGGATGACTCTAAGTCACAAACCGGATACGTGTATATGTTGAATGGTGGAGCAGTAAGCTGGTGCAGCTGCAAGCAGAGCGTCGTGGCGGGATCTACGTGTGAAGCGGAGTACATGGCAGCCTCGGAGGCAGCACATGAAGCGATTTGGGTGAAGGAGTTCATCACCGACCTAGGAGTCATACCCAATGCGTCGGGGCCGATCAAACTCTTCTGTGACAACACTGGAGCTATTGCCCTCGCCAAGGAGCCCAGGTTTCACAAGAAGACCAGGCACATCAAGCATCGTTTCAACTCCATCCGTGAAAATGTTCAAGATGGAGACATAGAGATTTGCAAAGTGCACACGGATCTGAATGTCGCAGATCCGCTGACTAAACCTCTCTCGCGTGCAAAACATGATCAACACCAGAACTCTATGGGTGTTCGATTCATCACAATGTAACTAGATTGGTGACTCTAGTGCAAGTGGGAGACTGCTGGAAATATGCCCTAGAGGCAATAATAAAAGTATTATTATATTTCATTGTTCATGATAATTGTCTTTTATTCATGCTATAACTGTATTATCCGGAAATCGTAATACACGTGTGAATACTTAGACCACAATATGTCCCTGGTAAGCCTCTAGTTGACCAGCTTGTTGTGATCAACAGATAGTCATGGTTTCCTGACTATGGACATTGGATGTCGTTGATAACGGGATCACATCATTAGGAGAATGATGTGATGGACAAGACCCAATCCTAAGCATAGCATAAAAGATCGTGTAGTTCGTATTGCTAGAGCTTTGTCAATGTCAAGTATCTCTTCCTTAGACCATGAGATCGTGTAACTCCCGGATACCGTAGAAGTGCCTTGGGTGTATCAAACGTCACAACGTAACTGGGTGACTATAAAGGTGCATTACAGGTATCTCCGAAAGTAGCTGTTGGGTTGACACGGATCGAGACTGGGATTTGTCACTCCGTATGACGGAGAGGTATCTCTGGGCCCACTCGGTAATGCATCATCATATTGAGCTCAATGTGACCAAGGTGTTGGACACGGGATCATGCATTACGGTACGAGTAAAGTGACTTGCCGGTAACGAGACTGAACAAGGTATTGGGATACCGACGATCGAGTCTCGGGCAAGTAACGTACCGATTGACAAAGGGAATTGCATACAAGGTTTGATCGAATCCTCGACATAGTGGTTCATCCGATGACAACATCGAGGAGCATGTGGGAGCCATCATGGGTATCCAGATCCCGCTGATGGTTATTGACTGAGAGCGTCTCGGTCATGTCTGCATGTCTCCCGAACCCGTAGGGTCTACACACTTAAGGTTCGGTGACGCTAGGGTTATGAAGATATGTATATGCAGAAACCCGAATGTTGTTCGGAGTCCCGGATGAGATCCCGGACGTCACAAGGAGTTCCGGAATGGTCCGGAGGTAAAGAATTATATATAGGAAGTGCTATTTCGGGCATCGGGACAAGTTTCGGGGTTATCGGTATTGTACCGGGACCACCGGAAGGGTCCCGGGGGTCCACCGGGTGGGGCCACCTGTCCCGGGGGGCCACATGGGCTGTAGAGGGTGCGCCTTGGCCTTCATGGGCCAAGGGCACCAGCCTCTATAGGCCCATGCGCCTAGGGTTTCCCCCTAGGAGGAGTCCTAGTGGTGGAAGGCACCCCTAGGTGCCTTGGGGGGGAGGGAAACCTCCCCTAGGCCGCCGCCCCCCCTAGTAGATCTCATCTACTAGGGCCGGCGCCCCCCCCTTGGCACCCCTATATATAGTGGGGGAGAGGAGGGACTTCATACACCAGCCCCTGGCGCCTCCATCTCCCCCCGTTACGTCTCTCCCTCGTAGTCTCGGCGAAGCCCTGCTGCTGTGACGCCCTGCATCCAGCACCACGCCGTCGTGATGCTGGATCTTCATCAACCTCTCCTTCCCCCTTGCTGGATCAAGAAGGAGGAGACGTCTCCCGTCCCGTACGTGTGTTGAACGTGGAGGTGCCGTCCGTTCGGCGCTGGTCATCGGTGATTTGGATCACGTCGAGTACGACTACATCATCACCTTGCAAGCTTCCGCACGCGATCTACAAGTGGTATGTAGATGCAAACTCTCTCCCTAGACTCGTTGCTTAGATGAACTCATAGATGGATCTTGGTGAAACCGTAGGAAAAATTTTAATTTTCTGCAACATTCCCCAACAAAAATAAGCATTGAAATTTTCTTGTTTGACAATAAAATTATCAAACTCATCAAAGCATTGCCTAGCAGACTTATAGTGCGGAATATCACCTTCATCAAATCTTAGAGATAATTTACCTTTACTACCTGTGTCGGGTTATCAAGACCAGGAGGTTCTTCAATAGGTAATGGATTAAGGTCATATGTTTCTTCAACAGGCGGTAGATTAAGACCATGTATTTCTTCAATAGGAGGTAAATTCTTAACATCTTCATCTTTAATACCTTTTTCTTTCATAGATTTCTTTGCCTCTTGCATATCTTCAGGACTGAGAAACATAACACCTCTCTTCTTCGGAGTTAGTTTAGGAATAGGCTCGGTAATTGGAGCAGAAGCTGGCTCAGGAGCTGGCTCAGGAGGTGCCCAATTATTTTCATTTTTCAACATATTATTCAATAGAATTTTAGCTTCATCTGGTGTTCTTTCCCTGAAAAGAGAACCAGCACAACTATCCAGGTAATCTCTGGAAGCATCAGTTAGTCCATTATAAAAGATATCAAGTATTTCATTTTTCTTAATAGGATGATCAGGCAAAGCATTAAGTAACTTGAGAAGCCTCCCCCAAGCTTGTGGGAGACTCTCTTCTTCAATTTGCACAAAGTTGTATATTTCCTTTAAGGCAGCTTGTTTCTTATGAGCAGGGAAATATTTAGCAGAGAAGTAATAAATCATATCCTGGGGACTACGCACACAACCAAGATCAAGAGAATTAAACCATATCTTAGCATCACCCTTTAATGAGAACAGAAATATTTTAAGGATATCATTTAATTTAGTAAGATGTGCCACAACAGTTTTAGATTCATAAGCATAAAAAGGATCAGATTCAACCAAAGTAATTATATCAGGATCAACAGAGAATTCATAATCCTTAT
>NC_057795.1:691291248-691313308 GCF_018294505.1 Triticum aestivum
AAGAAGGGGTTCTTGCCTATATTACAAGGTATGAGACTGAGCTCAGCTCAGTCACCGACCACGGCAAAAGATAAAGAAGAGATGAGTGTCATCCCCTATGCTTCAGCCATAGGATCTATTATGTATGCCATGCTGTGTACCAGACCCGATGTAAACCTTGCCGTAAGTTTGGTAGCAAGATACCAAAGTAATCCCGGCAAGGAACACTGGACAGCGGTCAAGAATATCCTGAAGTACCTGAAAAGGATGAAGGACATGTTTCTCGTTTATGGAGGAGACGAAGAGCTCGTCGTAAAGGGTTACGTCGACGCTAGCTTCGACTCAGATCTGGATGACTCTAAGTCACAAACCGGATACGTGTATATGTTGAATGGTGGAGCAGTAAGCTGGTGCAGCTGCAAGCAGAGCGTCGTGGCGGGATCTACGTGTGAAGCGGAGTAAATGGCAGCCTCGGAGGCAGCACATGAAGCGATTTGGGTGAAGGAGTTCATCACCGACCTAGGAGTCATACCCAATGCGTCGGGGCCGATCAAACTCTTCTGTGACAACACTGGAGCTATTGCCCTCGCAAAGGAGCTCAGGTTTCACAAGAAGACCAGGCACATCAAACGTCGTTTCAACTCCATCTGTGAAAATGTTCAAGATGGAGACATAGAGATTTGCAAAGTGCACATGGATCTGAATGTCGCAGATCCGCTGACTAAACCTCTCTCGCGTACAATACATGATCAACACCAGAACTCTATGGGTGTTCGATTCATCACAATGTAACTAGATTGGTGACTCTAGTGCAAGTGGGAGACTGTTGGAAATATGCCCTAGAGGCAATAATAAAAGTATTATTATATTTCATTGTTCATGATAATTGTCTTTTATTCATGCTATAACTGTATTATCCGGAAATCGTAATACACGTGTGAATACTTAGACCACACTATGTCCCTGGTAAGCCTCTAGTTGACCAGCTCGTTGTGATCAACAGATAGTCATGGTTTCCTGACTATGGACATTGGATGTCGTTGATAACGGGATCACATCATTAGGAGAATAATGTGATGGACAAGACCCAATACTAAGCATAGCATAAAAGATCGCGTAGTTCATTTTGCTAGAGCTTTGCAAGTGCCAAGTATCTCTTCCTTCGACCATGAGATCGTGTAACTCCCGGATACCGTAAGAGTGCCTTGGGTGTATCAAACGTCACAACGTAACTGGGTGACTATAAAGGTGCATTACAGGTATCTCCGAAAGTAGCTGTTGGGTTGACACGGATCGAGACTGGGATTTGTCACTCCGTATGACGGAGAGGTATCTCTGGGCCCACTCGGTAATGCATCATCATAATGAGCTCAATGTGACCAAGGTGTTGGGCATGGGATCATGCATTACGGTACGAGTAAAGTGACTTGCTGGTAACGAGACTGAACAAGGTATTGGGATACCGACGATCGAGTCTCGGGCAAGTAACGTACCGATTGACAAAGGGAATTGCATACAAGGTTTGATCGAATCCTCGACATAGTGGTTCATCCGATGACAACATCGAGGAGCATGTGGGAGCCATCATGGGTATCCAGATCCCGCTGATGGTTATTGACTGAGAGCGTCTCGGTCATGTCTGCATGTCTCCCGAACCCGTAGGGTCTACACACTTAAGGTTCGGTGACGCTAGGGTTATGAAGATATGTATATGCAGAAACCCGAATGTTGTTCGGAGTCCCGGATGAGATCCCGGACGTCACAAGGAGTTCCGGAATGGTCCGGAGGTAAAGAATTATATATAGGAAGTGCTATTTCGGGCATCGGGACAAGTTTCGGGGTTATCGGTATTGTACCGGGACCACCGGAAGGGTGCCGGGGGTCCACCGGGTGGGGCCACCTGTCCCGGGGGGCCACATGGGCTGTAGGGGGTGCGCCTTGGCCTTCATGGGCCAAGGGCACCAGCCCCTATAGGCCCATGCGCCTAGGGTTTCCCCCTAGGAGGAGTCCTAGTGGTGGAAGGCACCCCTAGGTGCCTTGGGGGGGAGGGAAACCTCCCCTAGGCCGCCGCCCCCCCTAGTAGATCTCATCTACTAGGGCCGGCGCCCCCCTGGCACCCCTATATATAGTGGGGGAGAGGAGGGACTTCATACACCAGCCCCTGGCGCCTCCATCTCCCCCCGTTACGTCTCTCCCTCGTAGTCTCGGCGAAGCCCTGCTGCTGTGACGCCCTGCATCCACCACCACGCCGTCGTGCTGCTGGATCTTCATCAACCTCTCCTTCCCCCTTGCTGGATCAAGAAGGAGGAGACGTCTCCCGTCCCGTACGTGTGTTGAACGCGGAGGTGCCGTCCGTTCGGCGCTGGTCATCGGTGATTTGGATCACGTCGAGTACGACTACATCATCACCTTGCAAGCTTCCGCACGCGATCTACAAGTGGTATGTAGATGCAAACTCTCTCCCTAGACTCGTTGCTTAGATGAACTCATAGATGGATCTTGGTGAAACCGTAGGAAAAATTTTAATTTTCTGCAACGTTCCCCAACAAAAATAAGCATTGAAATTTTCTTGTTTGACAATAAAATTATCAAACTCATCAAAGCATTGCCTAGCAGACTTATAGTGCGGAATATCACCTTCATCAAATCTTAGAGATAATTTACCTTTACTACCTGTGTCGGGTTATCAAGACCAGGAGGTTCTTCAATAGGTAATGGATTAAGGTCATATGTTTCTTCAACATGCGGTAGATTAAGACCATGTATTTCTTCAATAGGAGGTAAATTCTTAACATCTTCATCTTTAATACCTTTTTCTTTCATAGATTTCTTTGCCTCTTGCATATCTTCAGGACTGAGAAACATAACACCTCTCTTCTTCGGAGTTAGTTAAGGAATAGGCTCAGTAATTGGAGCAGAAGCTGCCTCAGGAGCTGGCTCAGGAGGTGCCCAATTATTTTCATTTTTCAACATATTATTCAATAGAATTTTAGCTTCATCTGGTGTTCTTTCCCTGAAAAGAGAACCAGCACAACTATCCAGGTAATCTCTGGAAGCATCAGTTAGTCCATTATAAAAGATATCAAGTATTTCATTTTTCTTAATAGGATGATCAGGCAAAGCATTAAGTAACTTGAGAAGCCTCCCCCAAGCTTGTGGGAGACTCTCTTCTTCAATTTGCACAAAGTTGTATATTTCCTTTAAGGCAGCTTGTTTCTTATGAGCAGGGAAATATTTAGCAGAGAAGTAATAAATCATATCCTGGGGACTACGCACACAACCAAGATCAAGAGAATTAAACCATATCTTAGCATCACCCTTTAATGAGAACAGAAATATTTTAAGGATATCATTTAATTTAGTAAGATGTGCCACAACAGTTTTAGATTCATAAGCATAAAAAGGATCAGATTCAACCAAAGTAATTATATCAGGATCAACAGAGAATTCATAATCCTTATCGGCAACACAAATAGGTGAAGTAGCAAAAGCAGGGTCGGGCCTCATTTTATCATTAAGAGATTGCTTATTCCATTTAGCTAATAGCCTTCTAAGCTCATTGAGGGACTCCTGGACTAGGGGGTGTCCGGAGCCGGACTCCTGGATTATGAAGATACAAGATTGAAGACTTCGTCCCGTGTCCGGATGGGACTTCCCTTGGCGTGGAAGGCAAGCTTGGCGATACGGATATGTAGAGGACGATAGAGCGGTAGACAGAGAGGTAGAGGACGATAATTATATGCCTCCCTCCGAAGATGAGGCAAGCCTCGACGACGACGAATTTGTCGTGCCTGAGGATCCCGCCGAACAGGAGCGTTTCAAACACAGGCTTGTGGCCACGGCAAGCAGCCTCAAGAAAAAGCAGCAGCAGCTTAGAGCTGACCAAGACTTGCTAGCTGACAGATGGACTGAAGTCCTTGCAGCCGAAGATTACGAACTCGAACGCCCCTCCAAAGGCTACCCCAAATGCAGGCCATTGCCTCGATCAGAGGAGGAAGCACCCGCGTCACCAGCGCACGACATGGAAGACCGGCCACCCCGTGGCCGCGACAGAGAAGCCTCTCGGCCCTCCGCTTAAGCCACGCCCCGACGCCGCTCAAAAAGTACCAAGGCACGGGAGAACGCGCCGGACTTGCGAGATATACTGGAGGATAAGGCAAAGCAAACAAGATCGATCTATAGATCGCGTGGGCGCCCAACGACTCGAGATGATTACCGTCACGCTGGATACATCAACCCCGGCCGGGCCGAACACAGTAGACAAAGCTCATATGAGCTACGTCGTGATATAGCCACATACAGAGGCGCCGCACACCCACTATGCTTCACAGATGAAGTAATGGATCATCAAATCCCTGAGGGCTTCAAACCCGTAAACATCGAATCATACGATGGTACCACAGATCCAGCGGTCTGGATCGAGGACTATCTCCTCCATATCCACACGGCCCGCGATGATGATCTACATGCCATCAAATACCTCCCACTCAAGCTTAAAGGACCAGCTCGGCATTGGCTCAACAGCTTGCTAGCAGAGTCAATCGGTTGTTGGGAGGACCTGGAAGCCGCATTCCTCGATAACTTCCAGGGCACATATGTGCGACCACCAGACGCCGATGACCTTAGCCATATAATTCAGCAGCCGGATGAATCGGCCAGACAATTCTGGACACGGTTCTTAACCAAGAAAAATCAAATCGTTGACTGTCCAGATGCAGAGGCCCTTGCAGCCTTCAAACATAACATCCGCGACGAGTGGCTTGCCCGGCACCTAGGACAGGAAAAGCCGAAATCCATGGCAGCCCTCACATCACTCATGACCCGCTTCTACGCGGGAGAAGACAGCTGGCTAGCTCGAAGCAACAACTTGGCCAAACACCCTGGTAGTTCGGATACCAAGGACGGCAATGGCAGGTCGCGTTGCAACAAGCATAAACGCCGCATTAATGGTGACAATGCTGAAGATACAACAGTAAATGCCGGATTCAGAGGCTCTAAACCCGGTCAGCGGAAGAATCCATTCAAAAGAAATACCCAGGGCCCGTCCATCTTGGACCGAATACTCGATCGCTTGTGCCAGATACATGGCACCCCCGAAAAACCAGCCAACCACACCAACAGGGATTGTTGGGTGTTCAAGCAAGCAGGCAAGCTAAACGCCGAAAACAACGACAAGGGGCTGCATAGCGATGACGAGGAAGAGCCCCGGCCGCCAAACAATAGAGGACAGAAGGGCTTTCCCACACAAGTGCGGACGGTGAACATGATATACGCAACCCACATACCCAAAAGGGAGCGGAAGCATGCACTAAGGGACATATATGCGATGGAGCCAGTCGCACCGAAGTTCAACCCATGGTCTTCCTGCCCGATCACCTTTGATCGAAGGGACCACCCCACTAGCATCCGTCACGACGGTTTCGCCGCATTGGTTCTTGACCCAATTATTGACGGATTTCACCTCACCAGAGTCCTGATGGACGGCGGCAGCAGCCTGAACCTAATTTATCAGGATACAGTGCGCAAAATGGGCATAGACCCGTCAAGAATCAAACCCACAAAGACGACCTTTAAAGGCGTCATTCCAGGTGTAGAGGCCAACTGTGCAGGCTCCGTTACACTTGAAGTGGTCTTCGGATCCCCTGATAACTTCCAGAGTGAAGAGTTAATCTTCGACATAGTACTGTTCTGCAGCAGCTATCACGCACTGCTCGGGCGAACCGCATTCGCAAAATTCAATGCGGTTCCGCACTACGCGTACCTCAAGCTCAAGATGCCAGGCCCTCGAGGCGTAATCACGGTCAACGGAAACACCGAACGCTCCCTCTGAACGGAGGAGCATACGGCCGCCCTTGCGGCAGAAGTGCAGAACGGCCTCTTAAGGCAATCCTCCAGTCCGGCCAATAAACAATCGGACACTGTCAACCGCGCCCGGAGTAACCTACAGCAAGACCGCCTGGCACGTTCCGAACAAGCGTAGTAATGCGGCCCCAACCCCAGCCCCCGTGAACTCGCGAAGCCAGTACTACGCGCACGTAATTGCGCTCTGAAGCACCATGGGCATAGGGGACGGGCCACGACCACGGCATGCACAGAATGCGGCTAGACCGCAGTAGGGGCTCCCGTTTGTGTCATTCCTTTTTTACTTTTTTTTCTTTTTCTTTTTACTTTCAGGACTCTGTTCTCCAGAAGCCCTGTCCGGCATTCCTGCCGACTACACGATGCAACAGCCAGGGAAGCAGAAAACCGCGTCAAGTGTCCAGGTGGTCTCTATTATGAGCAGTACACCTGTTTTACATACCACACCGCAAACTTACCCCTAGAAGGGGGACATGTCAAAAGTCCCGTACCTTGCTTATCGCCAAATTTGTATCGTTCTGCTTTTATTTGCAGTTTCTTTTGAATAAACAATATATAGCTCTTGCCTAATATTGCATTCTTTCCCATTGTATATGTTCATCTATGACATTGCGCAACCGTACAAATTGGTACGGCCACCACACCAGGGGCTTATGTACCCCAAAAACATGGTGTGACAAGTACGAACACTTTCACAAGTGCGGCACCCCGAACTTATAGCATTATATGCATCGGCTTCGAATCATGTCTTGGGTCAATAGTTGGGTTTGCCCGGCTCCCATGTTTTGGTACCTTACGTTCCGTTATATCGGCTAAGGTAGCGTTGGGAGAACCACTGTGATTGTGCCCCGGTTGAGCTGGGTTGAGCACCTTAGTGGAGAAAGCTAAAACTGACCGTCATGATAAGGCGAGAGCCTGTCGCTATTTGAGAGGTTTCTTCGAGTCCCTAAAGACTTATGCCGCTTAGAGCGAGGAACCGGCATTGTCCGGCCAAGGCATGGATAGCGCCCCGAACTCGGTCTTCCGAATACTAGGGGCTTCGCCGAAATTTAAAATTATAGAATTCTATGGCTAAGTGAGAGTGTTCAAGCACTATAAGTCCGGTTGCCTGGTTCGTTGCGTTGAGCGCCTCCCTCGAAGGACCCAAGAATGGGAACAAGAGCGCTCAAGTTTATCCCGAACACCCCAGCACTTGTGGCATGGGGGCTGAAGCCAACGACTTGCCATCTCTCAGATTTGATAAACGGCCGCACAGAAGGTAATATTTTAAATTCAAAAGTGTTGCTTAACGCATATGAACAAGTTTTCAGCATACAGGATAACAAATGCGAGTCTATTAAAAAATTACATCTTTGGAGCATTCACCCGCTATAAGGCGGGCACCCTTCAGGACGCCCTCATAATACATTTCGGGCTTGCGATGCTCCTTGCCCGGTGGTGGTCCGTCCTTCACAAGCTTCTCACCATCTAGCTTGCCCCAGTGCACCTTAGCACGGGCAAGAGCCCTACGGGCACCTTCGATGCAGACGGAGCGCTTGATAACTTCGATCCATGGACAGGCGTCCACCAGCCGCCGCACTAGCCCAAAGTAGCTCCCAGGCATGGCCTCATTTGGCCACAGCCGAGCTATAAGGCCCTTCATGGCCTGTTCGGCGACCTTGTGGAGCTCGACCAATTGCTTCAGTTGGTCGCTCAAGGGCACCAGGTGTTCAGCCTCAGCATACTGAGACCAAAACACCTTCTCCGTTAAGCTCCCCTCTTCGGCTCGGTAGAAAGCGGCGACATCGGATACACTGCGGGGCAGATCTGCGAAGGCTCCTGGAGAGCTCCGGATTCGGGTAAGTAACAGATAATTGACTTTTACGTTCTTGCTTTGCATAAAGAATGCCTTACCCGCCGCTATCTTCCTCATCGCCTCAATCTCCTGGAGGGCTTTCTGGGCTTCGGCCTTAGCGGCCTTGGCACTCTCAAGAGCCGAGGCAAGCTCGAACTCTCGGGTCTTCGAGTCACACTCCAAACCCTCGTGTTTTTCCACGAGAGCCTGGAGCTCTTGCCGCACCTCCGCCACCCGCGCCTCCTGCTTCTCTCGCTCGGTGCGCTCCGCGGCAGCTTTGTTTTCGGCCGCGGTCACCGCTTCCTTCAGGGTCGCCACCTTGTTCGTGGCCCCTGCAATACTCACGTTATTCCTGTCATTTTTTGCAACCAAATCCTTTCTATAAGGTATTACTTTAATAAGGTATTACTCACCTTCCTTGTCCTCGAGCTGCTTCTTGGCAAGGCCAAGCTCGTTCTCAGACCGCTCGAGGCTCTGCTTCAATGCATTGACCTCTGCAGTCAGTGCGGCAGAGGTCAGCAGCGCAGCCTGCATTCCCATATTGACATACTTATGTTAGACTCCTGCGTATATCTTTTTAGATCCTCAGTCCGGCTTTTCTTTCCGAACACCAAACTAAGCATCAGGGACTACTATCTATGCGGTAATATTTTTACATATTCTAAAACTTACCTCAAAGCCTGTTAGAAGGCTGGTACAGGCTTCAGTCAGCCCGCTCTTGTCGGACTGAACTTTCTGGACCACCGCACTCATGATAGTGCGGTGCTCCTCGTCCATGGAGGCGCCATTAAGCGCCTCCAGCAAGCTATCCGGTGCCTTCGGTTGGATGGAGGTCATCAGCGTCGCAGTCTTGCCCTTCTTACGAAGGGGCCGCTTGCCGGACTTCGGAACCACTGAAGGTTCCGGTACAGAGTCCGGCACAGGGCCGGACTTAGAGCCCTCCGGGGTTTTGCCCCCTTTGCGCCCGGAGTCCGGGAGGTCGCCTTGCGGTGCCTCCAGGACCTCCTCCTCCTGGTTGGGCCCCTTTTGGGACTCCACAGCGGTGTTGTCCACGTCGCGAGGAGAAGAGGCGGCCGGAAGTGAAGTACTATTCATATCCGACGAATCCAAGGAGCCGCTCGACGAAGCAGCGAGCTCGTCCTTGGGCGAGCTACATGGTTATATTCGGCGTTAGAAGACACTGTGCGACAAGTAAAAATCATGAGTTATTCCGGAATCTGGACACTTACGATCTCGCCAGGGGCTTGTCCCTTGATGGCCACTCCTCCTCATCGTTATCGACATTGGTGGAGAAGTCCGGAGGAAGGGTCCTTCCTTTCTTGGACCCTCCGGCCTCCCCAGTCGGGGCGGCCTTCCTTTTCTTCTCTTCCCCCGCTGGGGGAGAGGCTTCTTTTTCCTCCTCCTCGTTCTCAGTAGAGGATACTGCTTCAGAATCTGACAGCACCTGGCACCGGGAGCTCCTTCGAGTTCCCGTGGCCTCCTTCTTGGCCTTCTTCTCCGTCACCACGTGAGGTGCCGGAACCAACAGCCCCGTCAAGCGGGCGTCCACTGGGTCTTCTGGCAAAGGAGCCGGACAGTTAATCTGTCCGGACGTCTTCAGCCAGTCCTGTCAAAGGTTAGGGAGTTTTAGATCCCGCATAGAGTCAAACTATGAAAAAAGAGTCCCATAAAGGGTAAAATAACTTACCTCGCTGGCTTGACGCTGCGAGCTGAATCCGCGATCTTCGGTAGCGGATGCGGGAGCTTCGGCGCCCTTGAACAGCACCTTCCAGGCATCTTCATACGTAGTGTCAAAGAGACGGCTCAAGGTCCGGTGCTGTGCCAGATCAAACTCCCACAAATTGAAGGCCCGTTGCTGGCATGGGAGAATCCGGCGGATGAGCATAACCTGGACTACATTAACAAGCTTGAGCTTCTTGTCCACCAGGTTTCGGACACAGGTTTGGAGTCCGGTCAGCTCTTCCAAATCACCCCACGTTAGGCCCATCTCTTTCCATGATGTGAGCCGTGTGGGGGAGCCAGACCTGAATTCGGGGGCCGCCGCCCATTTGGAGTCGCGTGTCTCGGTGATGTAGAACCACCCCGATTGCCACCCCTTTATGGTCTCCACGAAGGAGCCCTCAAGCCATGTAACGTTGGGCATCCTGCCCGCCATGGCGCCTCCGCACTCCGCCTGTCGGCCGCCCACTATCTTCGGCTTGACGCTAAAGATCTTCAACCATAAACCGAAGTGGGGTTGGATGCAGAGGAAAGCCTCGCACACGACAATAAACGTCGAGATATTGAGGATGAAGTTTGGGGCCAGATCGTGGAAATCCAGGCCGTAGTAGAAAAATGAGCCCCTGGGCAAATGGGTGAAGTGGAAAACCTAGTCCGCGGAGGAAGTGGGTGAGAAACACCACCCTCTCATGGGGCCTGGGGGTGGGGATGATCTGCCCCTTGTTGGGGAGCCGACACGCGATGTTGCCGGACAAGTATCCGGCTTCCCGCAGCCTTTGGATGTGCCCCTCCGTGACGGAGGAGGCCACCCACTTGCCTCCCGCTCCGGACATGGCTGGAGAAGGTTGAGGTGGGATGTGCGGACTTGGGTGCTGGAGCTCGAATGCGCAGGAATGGATGAGCAAAGGAGGAAGAAGGCGTAGGTGAAAAGGTGGATCCTTATCCCCTTATATGGACGGACGAAGCTATGCGTCCCCCACCAGCCTGGTGAAACTCGCTTATCTCCCAAGCGTCGTAAATTGATGGCGCGGTGGGGTTACCCACATCCGTATTGATGAGAATCCCGGAATAAGGGGGACATGATCTCTGCTTTGACAAGATGTGCCAAGGAAACCGTCTCGCTAAACGTGCTGAGGTGGTATAGTAAAAACGATTCGAACGAAGACTTGGCCGTGGCGTGATGGCACGCTGCGGAATACGTCAGCAGATTGATTTTGTGCAAATATTATTCTCTCTATGGTGTTATGTGGAAATTATTTTGCAGAGCCGGACACTGTCCTTGTGTTCAAAATCTTCTATGAAGTATTCGGAGGAGGAACCCGCCTTGCAATGCCGAAGACAATATGCGTGCCAGACTCGTCGTCATTGAAGCCTGGTTCAGGGGCTACTGAGGGAGTCCTTGACTAGGGGGTGTCTGGATAGCCGAACTATCGCCGTTGGCCGGACTCCTGGATTATGAAGATACAAGATTGAAGACTTCGTCCCGTGTCCGGATGGGACTTTCCTTGGCGTGGAAGGCAAGCTTGGCAATACGGATAGGTAGATCTCCTACCATTGTAACCGACTCTGTGTAACCCTAACCCTATCCGGTGTCTATATAAACCGGAGGGTTTTAGTCCGTAGGACGAACAACAATCATACCATAGGCTAGCTTCTAGGGTTTAGCCTCTCTGATCTCGTGGTAGATCTACTCTTGTACTACCCATATCATCAATATTAATCAAGCAGGAGTAGGGTTTTACCTCCATCGAGAGGGCCCGAACCTGGGTAAAAACATCGTGTCCCTTGTCTCCTGTTACCATCCGCCTAGACGCACAGTTCGGGACCCCCTACCCGAGATCCGCCGGTTTTGACACCGACACTCATCGTTATCTTTGCAAGCTAAAATAGCCGTAGAAGCTTCTTTATCAAAAATATAACCTTCAGGAATAACAGGCATGTTTTCATCATCGATTTCATCAACATGATGAGTTTCAATAATTTCTTTCTCTCTAGCCCTAGCAATTTGTTCATCAAGAAATTCACTAAGGGGCACAGTAGTATCAAGCATAGAAGTAGTTTCATCATAAGTATCATGCATAGCAGAAGTGGCATCATCAATAACATGCGACATATCAGAACGAATAGCTGAAGCAGGTTTAGGTGTCGCAAGCTTACTCATAACAGAAGTGAATCAAGTGCAGAGCTAGATGGCAGTTCCTTACCTCCCCTCGTAGTTGAGGGATAAATTTTTTCCTTAGCGTCTTTCAATTTCTTCATAGTGTCCAGCAGATATAAATCCCAAGTGACTCAAAGAATAGAGCTATGCTCCACGGCAATGGCGCCAGAAATTAGTCTTGATAACCCACAAGTGTAGGGGATCGCAACAGCTTTCGAGGGTAGAGTATTCAACCCAAATTTATTGATCCGACACAAGGGGGGCCAAAGAATATTCTCTAGTATTAGCAACTGAGTTGTCAATTCAGACACACCTGGATAACTTAATATCTGCAACAAGGTATTTAGTAGCAAAGTAATATGATAGTAGTGGTAACAGTAACAAAAGAGTAATGAAAGCAAAAGTAATATTTTTGGTATTTTGTAGTGATTGTAAAAATAGCAACGGGAAAGTAAATAAGTGTGAACCAGTAGATGGAAAACTCATAGGCAATGGATCGGTGATGGATAATTATGCCGGATGCGGTTCATCATGTAACAGTCATAACATAGGGCGACATAGAACTAGCTCCAATTCATCAATGTAATGTAGGAATGTATTCCAAATATAGTCATACGTGCTTATGGAAAAGAACTTGCATGACATCTTTTGTCCTACCCTCCCGTGGCAGCGGGGTCCTAATGGAAACTAAGGGATATTAAGGCCTCCTTTTAATAGAGAACCGGAACAAAGCATTAGCACATAGTGAATACATGAACTCCTCAAACTATGATCATCACCGGGAGTGGTCCCGATTATTGTCACCTCGGAGTTGCCGGAGCATAACACATAGTAGGTGACTATAGACTTGCAAGATAGGATCAAGAACTCACATATATTCATGAAAACATAATAGGTTCAGATCTGAAATCATGGCACTCGGGCCCTAGTGACAAGCATTAAGCATAGCAAAGTCATAGCAACATCAATCTCAGAACATAGTGGATACTAGGGATCAAACCCTAACAAAACTAACTCGATTACATGATAAATCTCATCCAACCCATCACCGTCCAGCAAGCCTACGATGGAATTACTCACGCACGGCGGTGAGCATCATGAAATTGGTGATGGAGGATGGTTGATGATGACGACAGCGACGAATCCCCCTCTCCGGAGCCCCGAACAGACTCCAGATCAGCCCTCCCGAGAGGTTTTAGGGCTTGGCGGCGGCTCCATATCGTAAAACGTGATGATTTCTTCTCCTTGATTTTTCCGTCCCTGAAAGCAAATATATAGAGTCAGAGTTGGCGTCGGAAGGTCTCTAGGGGGCCCACGAGGTAGGAGACACGCCCTAGGGGGGAAGGCACGCCCCCCACCCTCGTGGACAGGTGGTGGGCCCCCTGGCCTTCATCTTTGGCGAGGATTTTTTATTATTTTTAACTAGATGATCCGTGGAGTTTCAGGTCATTCCGAGAACTTTTGTTTTCTGCACATAAAACAACATCATGGCAATTCTGCTAAAAACAGCGTCAGTCCGGGTTAATTCCATTCAAATCATGCAAGTTAGAGTCCAAAACAAGGGCAAAAGTGTTTGGAAAAGTAGATACGACGGAGACATATCAACTCCCCCAAGCTTAAACCATTGCTTGTCCTCAAGTAATTCAGTTGACAAACTGAAACTGATAAAGAAAAACTTTTACAAACTCTGTTTGCTCTTGTTATTGTAAATATGTAAAGCCAGCATTCAGGTTTTCGGCAAAGATCATGACTAACCACATTTCCAATAACTCTCAGGTCTCATGTTTACTCATATCAATAGCATAATCAACTAGCGAGCCATAATAATAAATCTCGGATGACAACACTTTCTCAAAACAATCATGATATAATATAACAAGATGGTATCTTGCTAGCCCTTTCTGAGACCGCAAAACATAAATGTAGAGCACCTTCAAAGATCAAGGACTGACTAGATATTGTAATTCATGGTAAAAGAGATCCAGTCATAGTCATACCCAATATAAATTAACAGTAATGAATGCAAATGACAGATGTGCTCTCCTGCTAGTGTTTTTTAATAAGAGGGTGATGACTCAACATAAAAGTAAATAGATAGGCCCTTCGCAGAGGGAAGCAGGGATTTGCAGAGGTGCCAGAGCTTGGTTTTGAAATAGAGATAAATAATATTTTGAGCGGTACACTTTCATTGTCAACATAACAACTAAGAGATGGCGATATCTTCCATGCTACACACATTATAGGCGGTTCCCAAACAAAATGGTAAATTTTATACTCCCCCTCCACCAACAAGCATCAAACCATGGCTTGCTCGAAACAACGAGTGCCTCCAACAAACAACAGGTCCCAGGGGGAGTTTTGTTTGCAATTATTTTGGTTTAGTTTGCATAAAGCATGGGACTGGGCATCCCGGTAACCAGCCATTTTCTCGTGAGTGAGGAGCGGAGTCCACTCCTCTTGAGAATAACCCGCCTAACATGGAAGATAAGGGCAGCCCTAGTTGATACATGAGCTATTCGAGCATACAAAACAGAATGTTTATTTGAAGGTTTAGAGTTTGGCACATACAAATTTACTTGGAAGGGCAGGTAGATACCGCATATAGGAAGGTATAGTGGACTCATATGGAATAACTTTGGGGTTTAAGGGATTGGATACACAAGGAGTATTCCCGCTTAGTACAAGTGAAGGCTAGCAAAAGACTGGGAAGCGACCAACTAGAGAGCGACAACAGCCATGAACATGCATATTAATAAACATTGGATGCAAGCATGAGTAGGATATAATCCACCATGAACATAAATATCGTGAAGGCTATGTTGATTTGTTTCAACTACATGCGTGAACATGTGCCAAGTCAAGTCACCTAAATCATTCAAAGGAGGATACCACCCCATCATACCACATCACAACCATTTTAATAGCATGTTGGTACGCAAGGTAAATCATTATAACTCATAGCTAATCAAGCATGGCACGAGCAACTATGATCTCTAATTGTCATTGCAAACATATTTATTCATAATAAGCTGAATCAGGAATGATGAACTCATCATATTTACAAAAACAAGAGAGGTCGAGTTCATACCAGCTTTTCTCATCTCAGTCAGTCCATCATATATCATCATAATTGCCTTTCACTTGCACGACCGAACGATGTGAATAATAATAAGAGTGCACGTGCATTGGACTAAGCTGGAATCTGCGAGCATTCAATAAACAGGAGAAGACAAGGCAATATGGGATCTTGGTTAAATCAACAATAATGCATATAAGAGCCAATTCAACAATTTAATTATGGTCTTCTCCTATCGACCCCGAAAGAAAAGAAAAGAAAAGAAATAAAACTATTTACATGGGAAAGCTCCCAACAAGCAAAAGAAGAACGGGAATTTTTTTTGGGGTTTTCCTTTTAATTATTACGACAGCAAGAAAAATAAACTACTACTATTTTTTTCTTAAGGTTTATCAAACACACAAGAAGAAAACAGGAAAAAGAAAATAAACTAGCATGGATAATACAGTGAAAGAGTATGAGCACCGACATCTAGCAATGAGTGTGTGAACATAAATGTAATGTCGGTGGGAAATACGTACTCCCCCAAGCTTAGGCTTTTGGCCTAAGTTGGTTCATTGTCAGGGATGGCCTGGCGGATATCCGTAGGTGTAGCTGGGGTTGTACTGTGATGCAGCGGCTATCGCCTCCTGAGCTGCCGCGTGGCGGCGGGCTGCCTCCGCCCTTCTCTCGTACTCATCTGCCTCCTCTCTAGTAATGAATTGTCTTCCTCTTGCCTGATAATCAAAGAGGGTAGGAGCAGGGAGAGTAATATGGACAGCATGACGTCTGTCAAAAATTAGTCGATACTGGAGAAGTGATTCATTTCTCTCAACAAACTGATGGTGGACCATAGCATTATAGTCTAAATAAGTAGGAGGCAACTCCATATCATCCTCACGAACGTCCACATCAAGAAAATTAGCTAAGCGGGTTGCATAAATTCCTCCAAAGAAATCTCCATTATATCTATTATGATGCAACCTACGTGCTACAATAGCTCCCATATGATAAGATTGGTCTCCTAACACAGCACTCCTGAGAATGCTAAGGTCAGGGACACACATGTGACATGCTTCATCCTTAGCATTTATGCACCTACCTATGAAGAGAGCAAAATAATGTATAGAAGGAAAGTGAATGCTCCCTATGGTAGCTTGTGCTATGTCTCTAGATTCCCCCACAGTTATACTAGCAAGAAATTCTCTAAATTCGGATTTACGGGGGTCATTAATACTACCCCATTGTGGAAGTTTGCAGGCAGAAGTAAAATCCTCTAAGTCCATGGTATAAGATTTGTCATAAAGATCAAACATGACTGTTGAAGAATTACGTGAAGATGAAAATTCAAACCTCCTCACAAATGAGCTAGTGAGATCATGGTACTGTGGGCATTTGTCTGCCTCGAAATCCACAAGATCAGCATTACGCAAATATGCGTTAAATTCCTCTTTAATTCCCGCTCAATCCATAAAACTTTCCGAAGGCCATTCACAAGGCCGCACTGGAGCGTCCCTTCGTGGCTTCTCATCAGCATCACGCATTGCAAGCCTGGGTCCTTGCTTCCTTGAAGAACCACCTTGGAACATTTTCCTAAACATATTTCTTCCTCTGAAAAATTTCTGAAATTTTTTAGTAACTTCAAACAAAAGTGAACCAAACTCAATAAAATTGATAGCAACTACTCCTACAAGTGCCTAGAGTCTATATCATGCATTAGAACTACTTGGAACCATATAAATTTGACATGCAAGCTCAAGAACATGGTCACCTATGTAGCACAAATTTGCAATGAATAAAGCCCTAGAGCAAAAACTAATTGGACCAATGGAGGAGTCACATACCAAGGAACAATCTCCCCAAGCAGTTTTGCGAGAGGTGCTTTGAGCAAGGAGATCGAAAATCACAGCAAAAAGAGCTAGAACTCATGCTTGAACCAGATATTCATTTTTGTGGGAGGAAGAAGAAGAGGATGGGTGCAGGAATAAGTGGAGGAGGGCCACCGTGGGCCCACGAGGCAGGGGGCGCCCTGGGGGGTAGGGCACGCCCTCCACCCTCGTGGCCAGGTGGCAGCTCCCCCCTGGTGTTTTTAGTACCATAAATCCTCAAATATTCCCGAAAAAATCATATTAAATTGGCATGGCATTTGGAGGACTTTTATTTTTGGGGTATTTTTGTATTGCACGGACAAATCAGAAAATAGACAGGAAAATACTATTTTTACTTTATTTCAACTAAATAACAGAAAGTATAAAGAGGGTACAAAAGGTTTGTGCTTCTAGTTTCATCCGTCTCATGCTCATCAAAAGGAATCCACTAACAAGGTTGATCAGGTCATGTTAACAAACTCATTCCGATCAACACGGAACCGGAGAAATTTCGAATAACACTATGTTACCTCAATGGGGATATGCACATCCCCTATAATAAGAATATCATATTTCTTCTTGACAGTAGGAAGAGCAAATTCAAAACCTCCAAATATAATCGACGGAATTTTTCCAATAGAATTGATACTATGAACTTGAGGTTGTTTCCTCAGAAAGTGTACCGTATGCTCATTACCATTAACATGAAAAGTGACATTGCCTTTGTTGCAATCAATAACAACCCCTGCAGTATTAGAAAAGGTCTTCCAAGAATAATAGACATACTATCGTCCTCAGGAATATCAAGAATAACAAAGTCCGTTAAAATAGTAACGTTTGTGTCGGTGTCAAAACCGGCGGATCTCGGGTAGGGGGTCCCGAACTGTGCATCTAGGCGGATGGTAACAGGAGACAAGGGACACAATGTTTTTACCCAGGTTCGGGCCCTCTCGATGTAGGTAAAACCCTACTCCTGCTTGATTAATATTGATGATATGGGTACTACAAGAGTAGATCTACCACGAGATCGAGGAGGCTAAACCCTAGAAGCTAGCCTATGGTATGACTGTTGATGCTGTAGTTGTTGTCCTACGGACTAAAACCCTCCGGTTTATGTAGACACCGGATAGGTTAGGGTTACACAGAGTCGGTTACAATGGTAGGAGATCTACATATCCGTATCGCCAAGCTTGCCTTCCACGCCAAGGAAAGTCCCATCCGGACACGGGACGAAGTCTTCAATCTTGTATCTTCATAGTCTTGGAGTTCGGCCGTGATGATAGTCCGGCTATCCGGACACCCCCTAGTCTGAGACTCCCTCAGTAGCCCCTGAACCAGGCTTCAATGACGACGAGTCCGGCGCGCATATTGTCTTCGGCATTGCAAGGCGGGTTCCTCCTCCGAATACTTCATAGAAGGTTTTGAACACAAGGATAGTGTCCGGCTCTGCAAAACAAGTTCCACATGACACCGTAGAGAGAATAACTTTTGCACAGATCTGCTGACGTATTCCACGGCGTGACATCACACCATGGCCAAGCCTTTATATGAATCGTTTTTTACTGTTCCACCTCAGCATGTTTAGCGAGCCAGTTTCCTTGGCACGTCTTATCAAAGCATAGATCGTGCCCCCCTTATTCCGGGATTCTCATCAATACGGACGTGGGTAACCCATCCGCGCCATTGATTACGGCGCTTGGGGAATAAGCGAGTTTTACCAGGCTGGTGGGGGACGCATAGCTTCGTCCGACCATATAAGGGGATAAGGATCCACCTTTTCACCTACGCCTTCTTCCTACTTTGCTTATCCATTTCCGCACACTCGAGCTCCAGTGCCCAAGTCCGCACATCCCACCTCGACCTTTCTCCAATCATGTCAGGAGCGGGAGGCAGGTGGATGGCCTCCTCCGTCAAGGAAGGGCACATCACCAAGTTGCGGGAGGCCGGATACTTGTCCGACAACATCGCGTACAGGCTGCCTGAAGCGGGGCAGCTCATTCCAACCCCCGGGCCCCATGAGAGGGTAGTGTTTCTACCCCACTTCCTCCGCGGACTAGGTTTTCCACTTCACCCTTTTGTCCGAGGACTCATGTTCTACTACGGCCTGGACTTCCACGACCCGGCCCCGAATTTCATCCTCAACATTTCGGCGTTTATCATTGTGTGTGAGGCCTTCCTCTGCATCCAGCCCCACTTCGGCTTATGGCTGAAGATCTTCAATGTCCGGCCGAAGGTAGTGCGCGGCCGCCAAGCGGAGTGCGGAGGCGCCATGGTCGGCAAGATGGCCAAGGTCCTATGGCTCAAGGGCGCCTTTGTGGAGACAATAAAGGGGTGGCAATCGGGGTGGTTCTATATCACCGAGCCACGTGACCTTGAATGGGCGGCGGCCCCCGGATTCAGATCTGGCTTCCCCACCCGGCTCTCGTCATGGAAAGAAACGGGCCTGACGTGGGGGGATTCGGAAGAGCTATCGGGACTCCAGACATGCGTCCGAAACCTCGTGGACAAGAATCTCAAGCTTGTCGACGTAATCCAGGTGATGCTCATCAGCCGGATTCTCCCCTGCCAACGACGGGCCTTTAATTTGTGGGAGTTCGATCCGGCGTAGCACCGAACCTTGAGCCGGCTCTTCGATACTACGTACGAAGATGCTTGGAAGGTGTTGTTCAAGGGCGCTGAAGCCCTAACATCCACTACCAAAGATCGCGGGTACAGCGCACGGCGTCCAGCCGGCGAGGTAAGTTATTTTACCCTTTACGGGACTCTTTTTTCATAGATTGACTCGATGCGGGATCTAAAACTCCCTAATTTTTGACAGGACTGGCTAAAGACGGCCGGACAGATTAACTGTCTGGCTCCTTTGCCGGAAGACCCGGAGGACGCCCGATTGACGGGGCTGTTGGCTCCGGCGCCTCATGTGGTGCCGGAGAAGAAGGCCAAGAAGGAGGCCACGGGAACTCGAAGGAGTTCCCGACGCCAGGTGCTGTCAGATTCTGAAGCAGAATCTCCTCCTGAGGACGAGGAGGAAGAGGAAGAAGCTCCTCCCCCAGTGAGGGAGGAGAAGAAAAGGAAGGTCGCCCCAACGGGGGAGGCCGGAGGGTCCAAGAAGGGAAGAATCCTTCCTCCGGACTTCTCCACCATCGTCGACAACAACTAGGAGGACTGGCCAACAAGGGCCAAGCCCCTGGCGAGATCGTAAGTGTCCGGATACCCATGGTTTTTCATAATTGTATAGTGTTCTCTAATGCCGAACAATCATGCAGCCCGCCCAAGGGCGAGCTCGCCAATTCATCGAGCGGGTCCCTGGGCTCGTCGGAAATGGAGTGCCTCGCTTCCGGCCACCTCCTCGCCTCACGCCGCAGACGACACCGCGGTGGGGCCCCAAGGAGGGCTTGGTCAAGAGGAGGTAGCGCAGGAGGCACCACAAGGCGACCTCCCGGACTCCAGGCGCGAGGGGGCAAGACCCCCAGGGGCTCTAAGCCCGACCCTCGTCCGGACTCCATGCCGGAACCATCAGCGGGTCCGAAGTCTGGACAGCGTATCCTTCGCAAGAAGGGTAAGACGCCGGTGTCCTCCGTCCAACCGGAGGCACCGGATAGCTTACTGGAGGCGCTCAACAGCGCCTCCATCGAGGGGGAGCACCGCACTATTATGAGTGCGGTGATCCGGACAGTTCAGTCCGCCAAGAGCGGACTGACCGAAGCCTGTACCAGCCTTCTAACAGGCTTTGAGGTGAGTTTTAAAACATATAAAAAATGTTACCGCATAGACAGTAGCCCCTGATGCTTAGTTCGGTGTTCAGAAAGAAAAGCCGGACTGAGGATCTAAAAAGATATACGCAGGAGTCTAATATAAGTATGTCAATATGGGAATGCAGGCTGCGTTGCTGACCTCTGCCGCACTGACTGCGGAGGTCAATACATTGAAGCAGAACCTCGAGCGTTCCGAGAACGAGCTCGGACAAGCCAAGAAGCAGCTCGAGGACAAGGAAGGTAAGAAATACCTTAATAAAGAAATACCTTATGGAAAAGGTTTTGGTTGCAAAAAATAACGGGAATAACATGGGTACCGCAGGGGCCACGAACGAGGTGGAGACCCTGAGGGAAGCGGTGGCCGTGGCCGAAAACAAAGCGGCTGCGGAGCACACCGAGCGAGAGAAAGGGGAGGCGCAGCTGGCGGAGGTGCGGCAGGAGCTCCAGATTCTCGTGGAAAAACACGAGGCTTTGGAGCGTGACTCGAAGACCCGAGAGTCCGAGCTTGCCTCGGCTCTTGAGAGTGCCAAAGCTGCTAAGGCCGAGGCCCAAAAAGCCCTCCAAGAAATCGAAGCACTAAAGAAGATAGCGGCGGGTAAGGCATTCTTTATGCAAAGCAAGAATGTAAAGGTCAATTACCTATTACTTACCCGGATTCGGAGCTCTCCGGGAGCATTCGCAGATTTGCCCCGTAGTGCGTCTGATGCTGCCGCGTTCTACCGCGCCCAGGGGGAGCTCCACGGAGAAGGTGTTCTGGTCTCAGTATGTTGAGGCTGGACATCCGGTGCCCCTAAGCGACCAGCTGAAGCAGCTGGTCGAGCTCCACAAGGTTGCCGAACAGGCCATGAGGGGCCTTATAGAGCGGTTGTGGCCGTTGGAGGCCATGCCCGGGAGCTACTTCGGCTTGGTGCAGCGGCTGGTGGATGCCTGTCCGCGGCTTGAAGTTATCAAGCGCTCCGTCTGCATTGAAGGGGTCCGTCGGGCCCTTGCCCGTGCTAAAGTGCACTGGGGCAAGCTGGATGCGGATAAGCTTGTGACGGACGGGGCATCGAAGGGCCATGAGCATCGCACGCCCGAAATGTATTATGAGGGCCTCCTGAAGGGTGCTCGCCGAATAGCGGATGAGTGCTCCAAGGATGTAATTTTTGAATAGACTCGCGTTTGTTATTCTGTACGCTAAAAACTTGTTCATATGCGCTAAGCAACACTTATTAATTTAAAATATTACCTTCTGTGCGGCCGTTTATCAAATTTGAGAGATGGCAAGTCGTTGGCTTCAGCCCCCATGCCACGAGTGTTGGGGTGTTCGGGATAAACTTGAGCACTCTTGTTCCCATTCTTGGGTCCATCTAGGGAGGTGCTCAACACAGTGAACAAGGCAACCGGACTTATAATGCTTGAACACTCTCACTTAGCCATAGAATTCTATAATTTTAAATTTCGACGAAGCCCCTAGTATTCGGAAGACCGAGTTCGGGGCGCTATCCACGCCTTGGCCGGATAATTTCGGTTCCTCGCTCTAAGCGGCATAAGTCTTTAGGGACCCAAAAAAACCTCTCGAACAGCGACCGGCTCTCGCCTTATCATGACGGTCAGTTTTAGCTTTCTCCACTGAGGTGCTCGACCCAGAATAACTGGGGCACAATCGCAGTGGTTCTCCCAGTGCTACCTTAGCCGATATAGCGGAACGTAAGGTACCAAAACACAGGAGCCGGGCAAACCCAACTATTGACCCAAGACATGATTCGGAGCCGATTCATATAATGCTATAAGTTCGGGGTGCCACACTTGTGAAAGTGTTCGGAGTTTATCACACCATAATTTTGGGATACTTAA
>NC_057795.1:691313321-691357222 GCF_018294505.1 Triticum aestivum
CCCCTGGTGCATTGGCCGTACCAAAGTGTACGGTTGCAACTGTAGGGGAACGTAGCAGAAATTCAAAAAATTTCCTACGAAACACCAAGATCTATCTATGGAGAGACCAGCAACGAGTAGGAGGGAGAGTGCATCTACATACCCTTGTAGATCGCTAAGCGGAAGCGTTCAAGTGAACGGGGTTGATGGAGTCGTACTCGTCGTGATTCAGATCACCGATGATCCTAGTGCCGAACGGACGGCACCTCCGCGTTCAACACACGTACAGCCCGGTGACGTCTCCCACGCCTTGATCCAGCAAGGAGAGAGGGAGAGGTTGAGGAAGACTCCATCCAACAGCAGCACAACGGCGTGGTGGTGGTGGAGGAGCGTGGCAATCCTGCAGGGCTTCGCCGAGCACCTACGGGAGAGGAGATGTGTCACGGGAGGGAGAGGGAGGCAACCAAAGGCCTTAGGTATGATTGCTCCTCCTTTTCCCCACTATATATAGGGCCAAGGGAGAGGGGAGGGCGCAGCCTTGCCCCCTCCTCAAGGAAGGGGTGCGGCTAAGGATGGGGAGGAGTCCATCCTCCCCAAGGCACCTCGGAGGTGCCTTCCCCTTTTAGGACTCTCCTCTTTTTCCTTTATCTTGGCGCATGGGCCTCTAGGGGCTGGTGCCCTTGGCCCATGTAGGCCAAGGCGCACCCCCTACAGCCCATGTGGCCCCCCGGGGCAGGTGGCCCCACCCGGTGGGCCCCCGGGACCCTTCCGGTGGTCCCGGTACAATACCGATGACCCCGAAACTTGTCCCGATTGCCAAAACAGGACTTCCTATATATAAATCTTTACCTCCGGACCATTCCGGAACTCCTCGTGACGTCCGGGATCTCATCCGGGACTCCGAACAACATTCGGTAACCACATACAAACTTCCTTTATAACCCTAGCGTCATCGAACCTTAAGTGTGTAGACCCTACGGGTTCGGGAGACATGCAGACATGACCGAGATGTTCTCCGGTCAATAACCAACAGCGGGATCTGGATACCCATGATGGCTCCCACATGTTCCACGATGATCTCATCGGATGAACCACGATGTCAAGGACTCTATCGATCCCGTATACAATTCCCTTTGTCTAGCGGTATGTTACTTGCCCGAGATTCGATCGTCGGTATACCGATACCTTGTTCAATCTCGTTACCGGCAAGTCTCTTTACTCGTTCCGTAACACATCATCCCGTGATCAACTCCTTGGTCACATTTGCGCAAATGATGATGTCCTACCGAGTGGGCCCAGAGATACCTCTCCGTTTACACGGAGTGACAAATCCCAGTCTCGATCCGCATAAAACAATAGATACTTTCGGAGATACCTGTAGTGCACCTTTATAGTCACCCAGTTACGTTGTGACGTTTGATACACCCAAAGCACTCCTACGGTATCCAGGAGTTACACGATCTCATGGTCAAAGGAAGAGATACTTGACATTAGCAAAGCTCTAGCAAACGAACTACACGATCTTTGTGCTAGTCTTAGGATTGGGTCTTGTCCATCACATCATTCTCCTAATGATGTGATCCCGTTATCAACGACATCCAATGTCCATAGCCAGGAAACCGTGACCATCTATTGATCAACGAGCTAGTCAACTAGAGGCTTACTAGGGACATATTGTGGTCTATGTATTCACACGTGTATTACGATTTCCGGATAATACAGTTATAGCATGAATAAAAGACAATTATCATGAACAAGGAAATATAATAATAATACTTTTATTATTGCCTCTAGGGCATATTTCCAACAGTCTCCCACTTGCACTAGAGTCAATAATCTAGTTCACATCGCCATGTGATTAACATTCACATGTCACATCGCCATAATACCCAAGAGTTTACTAGAGTCAGTAGTCTAGTTCACATCACTATGTGATTAACACTCAATGAGTTTTATGTTTGATCATGTTGCTTGTGAGAGAGGTTTTAGTCAACGGGTCTGAACCTTTCAGATCCGTGTGTGCTTTACAAATCTCCATGTCATCTCCTAGATGCAGCTACCACGCTCTATTTGGAGCTATTCCAAACAACTGTTCTACTTGGAGCTATTCTAAATTATTGCTCCATTATATGTATCCGGTCTCTCTACTCAGAGCTATCCGGATAGGTGTTAAGCTTGCATCGACGTAACCTTTACGACGAACTCTTTTACCACCTCCATAATCGAGAAAAATTCCTTAGTCCACTAGTTACTAAGGATAACTTTGACCGCTGTCCTATGATCCATTGATGGATCACTCTTGTACCCCTTGACTGACTCATGGCAAGGCACACTTCAGGTGCGGTACTCAGCATGGCATACTGTAGAGCCTATGTCTTAAGCACAGGGGACGACCTTCGTCCTTTCTCTCTATTCCGCCGTGGTCGAGCTTTAAGTCTTAACTTCATACCTTACAACTCAGGCAAGAACTCCTTCTTTGACTGGTCCATCTTGAACACCTTCAAGATCATGTCAAGGTATGTGCTCATCTGAAAGTATTATTAAGCATTTTGATCTATCCTTATAGATCTTGATGCTCAATGCTCAAATAGCTTAATCCAGGTTTTCTATTGAAAAACACCTTTCAAATAACCCTATATGCTTTCTAGAAATTCTACATCATTTCTGATCATCAATATGTCAACAACATATACTCATCAGAAATTCTATAGTGCTCCCACTCACTTCTTTGGAAATACAAGTTTCTCATAAACTTTGTACAAACCCAAAATCTTTGATCATCATCAAAGCATACATTCCAACTCCGAGATGCTCACTCCAGTCCTTAGAAGGATCGCTGGAGCTAGCATACCTTTTAGCATCCTTAGGATCGACAAAACTTTTCTGATTGTATTGCATACAACCTTTCCTTACGAAAACTAGTAAGGAAACTTGTCTTGACATCCATCTGCCAGATTTCATAAATGCAGCTAATGCTAACATGATTCCGACGGACTTTAAGCATCGCTACGAGTGAGAAAATCTCATCGTAGTCAACTCCTTGAACTTGTCGGAAAACACTTCGCCACAAGTCGAGCTTCATAGATGGTGACATTACCATCCACGTATGTCTTCTTCTTAAAAGATCCATTTATCTCAATGGATTGCCGATCATCGGGCAAGTCCATCAAAGTCCATGCTTTGTTCTGATATATGGATACTATCTCGGATTTCATGGCTTCTAACCATTTGTCGGAATTCGGGCCCACCATCGCTTCTCCATAGCTCGTAGGTTCATTGTTGTCTAGCAACATGACTTTTAAGACAGGATCACCTTACCACTCCGAAATAGTACGTGTCCTTGTCGTCCTACGAGGTTTGGTAGTGACTTGATCTGAAGTTTCATGATCAATATCATAAGCTTCCACTTCAATTGGTGTAGGTGCCACAGGAACAACTTCCTGTGCCCTGCCACACACTAGTTGAAGAGACGGTTCAATAACCTCATCAAGTCTCCACCATCCTCCCACTCAATTCTTTCGAGAGAAACCTTTCCTCGAGAAAGGACCCGATTCTAGAAACAATTCATATTGCTTTCGGATCTGAATTAGGAGGTATACCCAACTGTTTTGGGTGTCCTATGAAGATGCATTTTGTCCGCTTTGGGTTCGAGCTTAATCAACCTGAAACTTTTTCACATAAGCTTCGCAGCCCCAAACCTTTAAGAAACGACAACTTAGGTTTCTCTAAACCATAGTTCATACGGTGTCATCTCAACGGAATTACGTGGTGCCCTATTTAAAGTGAATGTGGTTGTCTCTAATGCTTAACCCATGAACGATAGTGGTAATTCGATAAGAGACATCATGGTACGCACCATATCCAATAGGGTGCAACTATGATGTTCGGACACACCATCACACTATGGTGTTCCAGGCGGTATTAATTGCGAAACAATTTCCACAATGTCTTAATTGTGTGCCAAAACTCGTAACTCGGATATTCATCTCTATGATCATATCATAGACATTTTATCCTCTTGTCACAATGATCTTCTACTTCACTCTGAAATTACTCGAACCATTCAATAATTCAGACTTGTGTTTCATCAAGTAAATCTACTCGAATCATCTGTGAAGTAAGAACATAACGATATTCACTGCATGCCTCAGCACTCATTGGACTGCACACATCAAAATGTGTTACTTCCAATAAGTTGCTATCTTGTTCCATCTTACTGAAAATGAGGCTTTTCAGTCATCTTGCCCATGTGGTATGATTTGCATATCTCAAGTGATTCAAAATCAAGTGAGTCCGAACGATCCATTTGCATGGAGTTTCTTCATGCATATACACCAATAGACATGGTTCGCATGTCTCAATCTTTTCAAAAACGAGTGAGTCCAAAGATCCATCAACATGTAGCTTCTTCATGCGTTTTATACCATTATGACTTACATGGCAGTGCCACAAGTAAGTGGTACTATCATTACTATCTTATATCTTTTGGCATGAAAATGTGTATCCCTACGATCAAAATTCAATAAACCATTCCTTTAGGTGCAAGAGCACTTATTCAGGTTTAATACTAATCTTGATGGTAGAGGGAGCGTGCGATGTTAGATCACATCAAACTTGGAAACACTTCCAACACATATCGTCAGCTCACCTTTAGCTAGTCTCCATTTTATTCCGTAGCTTTTATTTCGAGTTACTAACACTTAGCAACCGAACCGGTATCTAATACCCTGGTGCTACTAGGAGTACTAGTAAAGTACACATTAACATAATGTATATCCAATATACTTCTATCGACCTTGCCAGCCTTCTCATCTACCAAGTATCTAGGGTAATTCTGCTCCAGTGGTTGTTCCCTTTATTACAGAAGCACTTAGTCTTGGGTTTGGGTTCAACCTTGGGTTTCTTCACTTGAGCAGCAGCTGAATTGCCGTTTGATGAAGTATCCCTTTGTTCCCTTGCCCTTCTTGAAACTAGTGGTTTCATCAACCATCAACAATTGATGCTCCTTCTTGATTTCTACTTTCGTGGTGTCAAACATCGTGAATACCTCAAGGATCATCTTATTTATCCCTGATATGTTATAGTTCATCACGAAGCTCTAGCAGCTCGGTGGCAATGACTTTGGGGAAACATCACTATCTCATCTGGAGGATCAACTCCCACTCGATTCAAGTGATTGTTGTGCTCAGACAATCTGAGCACAAGCTCAACGATTGAGCTTTTCTCCCTTAGTTTGCAGGCTAAGAAAATCGTCGGAGGTCTTATACCTCTTGACGTGGGCACGAGCCTGAAATCCCAATTTCAGCCCTCGAAACATCTCATATGTTCCGCGACGTTTCGAAAACGTCTTTGGTGCCTCTACTTAAACCATTTAACTGAACTATCACGTAGTTATCAAAATGTGTATGTTCGATGTTCGAAACATCCACAAACGACGTTTGGGGTTCAGCACACTGAGCAGTGCATTAAGGACATAAGCGTTCTAGTGTCCGCATAATCGCTACTGTCAACTTTCAACTATATTTTCTCTAGGAACATAACTAAAACAGTAGAACTATAGCGTGAACTACGACATAATTTGCAAAAGGTCTTTGACTATGTTCAGGATAATTAAGTTCATCTTATGAACTCCCACTTAGATAGACATCCCTCTGGTCATCTAAGTGATTACATGATCCGAGTCAAACTAGGCCGTGTCCGATCATCACGTGAGACAGACTAGTCATCATCGGTGAACATCTTCATGTTGATCGTATCTACTATACGACTCATGCTCGACCTTTCGGTCTCTGTGTTCCGAGGCCATGTCTGTACATGCTAGGCTCGTCAAGTTAACCCTAAGTGTTTTCGCTGTGTAAAACTGTCTTACACCCGTTGTATGTGAACGTAAGAATCTATCACACCCGATCATCACGTGGTGCTTCGAAACGACGAACTGTAGCAACGGTGCACAGTTAGGGGAGAACACTTCTTGAAATTTTAATGAGGGATCATCTTATTTACTACCGTCGTTCTAAGTAAACAAGATGCATAAACATGATAAACATCACAGGCAATCAAATAAGAGTAGTGACATGATATGGCCAATATCATATAGCTCCTTTGATCTCCATCTTCGGGGCTCCATGATCATCATCGTCACCGGCATGACACCATGATCTCCATCATCATGATCTCCATCATCGTGTCTTCATGAAGTTGCCTCGCCAACTATTACTTCTACTACTATGGCTAACGGTTAGCAATAAAGTAAAGTAATTACATGACGTTTAAGTTGACACGCAGGTCACAAATAAATAAAGACAACTCCTATGGCTCCTGCCGGTTGTCATACTCATCGACATGCAAGTCGTGATTCCTATTACAAGAACATGATCAATCTCATACATCACATATATCATTCATCACATCCTTTTTGGCCATATCACATCACATAGCATACCCTGCAAAAACAAGTTAGACGTCCTCTAATTGTTGTTTGCATGTTTTACGTGGCTGCTACGGGTTTCTAGCAAGAACGTTTCTTACCTACGCATGAACCACAACGTGATATGCCAATTGCTATTTACCCTTCATAAGGACCCTTTTCATCGAATCCGATCCGACTAAAGTGGGAGAGACAGACACCCGCCAGCCACCTTATGCAACTAGTGCATGTTTGTCGGTGGAACCGGTCTCACGTAAGCGTACGTGTAAGGTTGGTCCGGGCCGCTTCATCCCACGATGCCGCCGAATCAAGATAAGACTAGTAACGGCAAGCATATTGAACAATATCGACGCCCACAACTACTTTGTGTTCTACTCGTGCAAAGAATCTACGCAATAGACCTAGCTCATGATGCCACTGTTGGGGAACGTAGCAGAAATTCAAAAAATTTCCTACGTAACACCAAGATCTATCTATGGAGATACCAGCAACGAGTAGAAAGGAGAGTGCATCTACATACCCTTGTAGATCGCTAAGCGGAAGCGTTCAAGTGAACGGGGTTGATGGAGTCGTACTCGTCGTGATTCAGATCACCGATGATCCTAGTGCCGAACGGACGGCACCTCCGCGTTCAACACACGTACAGCTCGACGATGTCTCCCACGCCTTGATCCAGCAAGGAGAGAGGGAGAGGTTGAGGAAGACTCCATCCAGCAGCAGCACAACGGCGTGGTGGTGATGGAGGAGCGTGGCAATCCTGCAGGGCTTCGCCAAGCACCTACGGGAGAGGAGGAGGTGTCACGGGAGGGAGGGAGGCGCCAAGGGCTCAGGTATGGATGCCCTTAACTTCGTACCTTACAACTCAGGCAAGAACTCCTTTTTTGACTGATCCATCTTGAACACCTTCAAGATCACGTCAAGGCATGTGCTCATTTGAAAGTACCATTAAGCGTTTTGATCTATCCTTATAGATCTTGATGCTCAATGTTCAAGTAGCTTAATCCAGGTTTTCCATTGAAAACACTTTCCAAATAACCCTATATGCTTTCCAGAAATTCTACGTCATTTCTGATCATTAATATGTCAACAACATATACTCATCAGAAATTCTATAGTGCTCCCACTCACTTCTTTGGAAATACAAGTTTCTCATAAACTTTGTATACACCCTAAATCTTTGATCATCATCAAAGCATACATTCCAACTCCGAGATGCTCACTCCAGTCCTCAGAAGGATTGCTGGAGCTTTGCATACTTATTAGCATATTTCAGGATAGACAAAACCTTCCGGTTGTATCACATACAACCTTTCCTCAAGAATCGTCGAGGAAACAATGTTTTGACATCCTATCTGCAAGATTTCATAAATAATGCAGTAATTGCTAATATAATTCCAACATACTCTTAGCATCGCTACGAGTGAGAAAGTCTCATCGTAGTCAACTCCTTGAACTTGTCGAAAAACATCTCAACGACAAGTCGACCTTTCTCAATGGTGACACTTACCATCATTGTCTGTCTTCCTTTCAAAATCCATATGTACCTAACAGCCTTATGACCATCAAGTAGTTCTTCCAAAGTCTACACTTTGTTTTCATACATGGATCCTCTCTCGGGTTTTATGGCCTTGAGCCATTTATCGGAATCCAGGCCCACCATCGCTTCTCCATAGCTCGTAGGTTCATTGTTGTCTAGCAACATGACTTCCAAGACAGGATTACTGTACCACTCTGAAGTAGTACGTATCCTTGTCACCCTACGAGGTTTGGGAGTGACTTGATCTGAAGTTTCATGATCACTATCATAAGCTTCTACTTCAATTGGTGTAGGTGCCACAGGAACAACTTCCTGTGCCCTGCTACACACTGGTTGAAGTGATGGTTCAGTAACCTCATCAAGTCTCCACCATCCTCCCACTCAATTCTTTCGAGAGAAACCTTTCCTCGAGAAAGGACCCAATTCTAGAAACAATTCATATTGCCTTCGGATCTGAATTAGGAGGTATACCCAACTGTTTTGGGTGTCCTATGAAGATGTACTTTATCCGCTTTGGGTTCGAGCTTAATCCTGAAACTTTTTCACATAAGCGTCGCAGCCCCAAACCTTTAAGAAATGACAACTTAGGTTTCTCTAAACCATAATTCATACGGTGTCATCTCATCGGAATTACGTGGTGCCCTATTTAAAGTGAATGTGGTTGTCTTTAATGCCTAACCCATAAACTATCCTGGCAGTTCGATAAGAGACATCATGGTATGCATCATATCCAATAGGGTGCAACTATGATGTTCGGACACACCATCACACTATGGTGTTCCAGGCGGTATTAATTGTGAAACAATTTCCACAATGTCTTAATTGTGTGCCAAAACTCGTAACTCAGATACTCATCTCTATGATCATATCATAGACATTTTATCCTCTTGTCACAATCTTCTACTTCACTCTGAAATTACTTGAACCATTCAATAATTCAGACTTGTGTTTCATCAAGTAAATATTCTCAACATCTACTCGAATCATCTGTGAAGTAAGAACATAACGATATTCACTGCATGCCTCAGCACTCATTGGACTGCACGCATCAAAATGTGTTGCTTCCAACAAGTTGCTATCTTGTTACATCTTACTGAAAACGAGGCTTTTCAGTCATCTTGCCCATGTGGTATGATTTGCATGTCCCAAGTGATTCAAAATCAAGTGAGTCAAAACGGTCCATTTGCATGGAGTTTCTTCATGCATATACACCAATAGACATGGTTCGCATGTCTCAAACTTTTCAAAAACGAGTGAGCCCAAAGATCCATCAATATGGAGCTTCTTCATGCGTTTTATACCGATATGACTTACGTGGCAGTGCCACAAGTAGGTGGTTCTATCATTACTATCTTTTGGCATGAACATGTGTATCACTACGATCGAGATTTAATAAACCATTCATTTTAGGTGTAAGACCATTGAAGGTATTATTCAAATAAACAGAGTAACGATTATTCTCCTTAAATGAATAACCGTATTGCGATAGACGTAATCCAATCATGTCTATGCTCAACGCAAACACCAAACAACAATTATTTAGGTTTAACACCAATCTCTTTGGTAGAGGGAGCGTGCGATGCTTGATCATATGAAGCTTGGAAAAACTTCCAACACATATCGTCAGCTCACCTTTAGCTAGTCTCCGTTTATTCCGTAGCCTTTTGTTTCGAGTTACTAACACTTAGCAACCGAACCGGTATCTAATACCCTGGTGCTACTAGGAGTACTAGCAAAGTACACATTAACACAATGTATATCCAATATACTTCTATCGACCTTGCCAGCCTTCTTATCTACCAAGTATCTAGGGTAATTCTGCTCTAGTGGTTGTTCCCCTTATTACAGAAGCACTTAGTCTCGGGTTTGGGTTTTACCTTGGGTTTCTTCACTAGAGCAGCAACTGATTTGCCGTTTCATGAAGTATCCCTTCTTGCCCTTGCCCTTCTTGAAACTAGTGGTTCCACCAACCATCAACAATTGATGCTCCTTCTTGATTTCTACTTTCGCGGTGTCAAACATCGCGAATACCTCAAGGATCATCATATCTATCCCTGATATGTTATAGTTCATCACGAAGCTCTAACAGCTTGGTGGCAATGACTTTGGAGAACCATCACTGTCTTATCTGGAAGATCAACTCCCACTCGATTCAAATGATTGTTGTACTCAGACAATCTGAGCACAAGCTCAACAATTGAGCTTTTCTCCTTAGTTCGCAGGTTAAGAAAGTCATCGGAGGTCTTATACCTCTTGACATGGGCACGAGCCTGAAATACCAATTTCAGCCCTCAAAACATCTCATATGTTTCGCGATGTTTCAAAAACGTCTTTGGTGCCTCAACTCTAAACCGTTTAACTGAACTATCACGTAGTTATCAAAACGTGTATGTCAGATGTTCGCAACAACCACAGACAACGTTCGAGGTTCAGCACACTGAGCGGTGCATTAAGGACATAAGCCTTCTATGAAGCAATGAGGACAATCCTCAGTTTACGGACCTAGTCCGCATAATTGCTACTATCAACTTTCAACTAATTTTTCTCTAGGAACATATCTAAACAGTAGAACTATAGCGTGAGCTACGACATAATTTGCAAAAACCTTTTGACTATGTTCAGGATAATTAAGTTCATCTTATGAACTCCCACTTAGATAGACATCCCTCTAGTCATCTAAGTGATTACATGATCTGAGTCAAACTAGGCCGTGTCCGATCATCACGTGAGACAGACTAGTCATCATCGGTGAACATCTTCATGTTGATCGTATCTTCTATACGACTCATGTTCGACCTTTCGGTCTCCGTGTTCCGAGGCCATGTCTGTACATGCTAGGCTCGTCAAGTTAACCCTAAGTGTTTCGCGTGTGTAAATCTGTCTTACACCCGTTGTATGTGAACGTTAGAATCTAACACCCGATCATCACGTGGTGCTTCGAAACACGAACTGTCGCAACGGTGCACAGTTAGGGGAGAACACTTCTTGAAATTGTTGTAAGGGATCATCTTATTTACTACCGTCGTTCTAAGCAAATAAGATGTATAAACATGATAAACATCACATGCAATCAAATAGTGACATGATATGGCCATCATCACTTTGCTCCTTTTGATCTCCATCTTCGGGGCTCCATGATCATCATCGTCACCGGCATGACACCATGATCTCCATCATCATGATCTCCATCATCGTGTCTTCATGAAGTTGCCTCGCCAACTATTACTTCTACTACTATGGCTAACGGTTAGCAATAAAGTAAAGTAACTACATGACGTTTAAGTTGACACGCAGGTCACAAATAAATAAAGACAACTCCTATGGCTCATGCCGGTTGTCATACTCTTCGACATGCAAGTCGTGATTCCTGTTACAAGAACATGATCAATCTCATACATCACATATATCATTCATCACATCCTTTTTGGCCATATCACATCACATAGCATACCCTGCAAAAACAAGTTAGACGTCCTCTAATTGTTGTTTGCATGTTTTACGTGGCTGCTATGGGTTTCTAGCAAGAACGTTTCTTACCTACGCATGAACCACAACGTGATATGCCAATTGCTATTTACCCTTCATAAGGACCCTTTTCATCGAATCCGATCCGACTAAAGTGGGAGAGACAGACACCCGCCAGCCACCTTATGCAACTAGTGCATGTTTGTCGGTGGAACCGGTCTCACGTAAGCGTACGTGTAAGGTTGGTCCGGGCCGCTTCATCCCACGATGCCGCCGAATCAAGATAAGACTAGTAACGGCAAGCATATTGAACAATATCGACGCCCACAACTACTTTGTGTTCTACTCGTGCAAAGAATCTACGCAATAGACCTAGCTCATGATGCCACTGTTGGGGAACATAGCAGAAATTCAAAAATTTTCCTACGCAACACCAAGATCTATCTATGGAGAGACCAGCAACGAGTAGAAAGGGGAGTGCATCTACATACCCTTGTAGATCGCTAAGCGGAAGCGTTCAAGTGAACGGGGTTGATGGAGTCGTACTCGTCGTGATTCAGATCACCGATGATCAAGTGCCGAACGGACAGCACCTCCGCGTTCAACACACGTACAGCTCGACGATGTCTCCCACGCCTTGATCCAGCAAGGAGAGAGGGAGAGGTTGAGGAAGACTCCATCCAGCAGCAGCACAACGGCGTGGTGGTGATGGAGGAGCGTGGCAATCCTGCAGGGCTTCGCCGAGCACCTACGGGAGAGGAGATGTGTCACGGGAGGGAGAGGGAGGCAACCAAAGGCCTTAGGTATGATTGCTCCTCCTTTTCCCCACTATATATAGGGCCAAGGGAGAGGGGAGGGCGCAGCCTTGCCCCCTCCTCCAAGGAAGGGGTGCGGCTAAGGATGGGGAGGAGTCCATCCTCCCCAAGGCACCTCGGAGGTGCCTTCCCCTTTTAGGACTCTCCTGTTTTTCCTTTATCTTGGCGCATGGGCCTCTAGGGGCTGGTGCCCTTGGCCCATGTAGGCCAAGGCGCACCCCCTACAGCCCATGTGCCCCCCCGGGGCAGGTGGCCCCACCCGGTGGGCCCCCGGGACCCTTCCGGTGGTCCCGGTACAATACCGATGACCCCGAAACTTGTCCCGATTGCCAAAACAGGACTTCCTATATATAAATCTTTACCTCCGGACCATTCCGGAACTCCTCGTGACGTCCGGGATCTCATCCGGGACTCCGAACAACATTCGGTAACCACATACAAACTTCCTTTATAACCCTAGCGTCATCGAACCTTAAGTGTGTAGACCCTACGGGTTCGGGAGACATGCAGACATGACCGAGATGTTCTCCGGTCAATAACCAACAGCGGGATCTGGATACCCATGATGGCTCCCACATGTTCCACGATGATCTCATCGGATGAACCACGATGTCAAGGACTCTATCGATCCCGTATACAATTCCCTTTGTCTAGCGGTATGTTACTTGCCCGAGATTCGATCGTCGGTATACCGATACCTTGTTCAATCTCGTTACCGGCAAGTCTCTTTACTCGTTCCGTAACACATCATCCCGTGATCAACTCCTTGGTCACATTTGCGCAAATGATGATGTCCTACCGAGTGGGCCCAGAGATACCTCTCCGTTTACACGGAGTGACAAATCCCAGTCTCGATCCGCATAAAACAATAGATACTTTCGGAGATACCTGTAGTGCACCTTTATAGTCACCCAGTTACGTTGTGACGTTTGATACACCCAAAGCACTCCTACGGTATCCAGGAGTTACACGATCTCATGGTCAAAGGAAGAGATACTTGACATTAGCAAAGCTCTAGCAAATGAACTACACGACCTTTGTGCTATGCTTAGGATTGGGTCTTGTCATCACATCATTCTCCTAATAATGTGATCCCGTTATCAACGACATCCAATGTCCATAGCTAGGAAACCATGACTATCTGTTGATCACAACGAGCTAGTCAACTAGAGGCTCACTAGGGACATATTGTGGTCTATATATTCACACGTGTATTACGATTTCCGGATAATACAGTTATAGCATGAATAAAAGACAATTATCATGAACAAGGAAATATAATAATAATACTTTTATTATTGCCTCTAGGGCATATTTCCAACAGCAACATGTCGTGAAATGAACATATGTATATATATATAAAGCAATTAAAGCAATAATAAGCAAGAGCTATGTATTGTTTATTCAAAAAGGTACTGCAATGGAAGCAGAACGATACAAATAGTGCGGTAAGCAAGGGATGGGACTATCTAACATGTCCCCCTCTAGGGGTAAGCTGCGGGATGGTATGTAAAACAGGTATAATGCTCATAACAGAGACCACCTGAGCACTTGACGTGGCCTTCCGCTTCCCTGGCTGTTGTATCGTGAGTTCGGCGATTCAAGTGCCGGACAGGACTGTTCGAAGACGGAGTCCTGAAAGCAAAAAGAAAAGAAAAAAGGAAAAAAGAAAAAAAAGGAAGGACACAAACGGTAGCCCCTGGTGCAGTCGAGCCGCACTCATGGTGTGCCGTTGTCTTGCCCCTCCCCATATGCCCATGGTATCTCCAGAGCGTAATTATGTACGCGTAATACTGGTTTCGCAATTTCGCGAGGGCTGGGGTTGGGGCCGGATTGCTACTCGTGCTTGAATCGTGCCAGGTGGTCCTGTTGCAGGTTACTCTGGGCGCGCTTGGCAGTGTCCGGACGCTTCGTGGCCGGACTCCAGAATTGCCGTGAGAGGCTGCTTTGCACCTCCGCCGTGAGGGCCGCCGTATGCTCCTCCATCCGGAGAGAGTGTTCGGTGTTTCCATTGACCGTGATTACTCCTCGAGGGCCTGGCATCTTGAGCTTGAGGTATGCGTAGTGCGGCACCGCATTGAACTTGGCAAATGCGGTTCGTCCGAGCAGTGCGTGATAGCCGCTGCGGAATGGGACGATGTTGAAGATTAACTCTTCGCTTCGGAAGTTATCCGGAGATCCGAAGACCACTTCGAGTGTAACTGAGCCTGTACAACTGGCCTCTACACCCGGTATGACTCCTTTAAAGGTCGTCTTTGTAGGTTTAATCCTTGAGGGTTCAATGCCCATTTTGCGCACTGTATCCTGATAAAGCAGGTTTAGGCTGCTGCCGCCGTCCATCGGGACTCTAGTGAGGTGAAATCCGTCGATAATTGGGTCAAGAACCAATGCGGTGAAGCCGCCGTGACGGGTGCTAGTGGGGTGGTCCCTTCGATCGAAGGTGATCGGGCAGGTAGACCATGGGTTGAACTTTGGGGCGACTGGCTCCATCGCATATACGTCCCTTAGTGCACGCTTCCACTCCCTTTTGGTATGTGGGTTGCGTATATCATGTTCACCGTCCGCACTTGCGTAGGAAAACCCTTCTGTCCTTTATTGCTCGGCGGCCGGGACTCTTCCTCGTCATCGCTATGCAGCCCCTTGTTATGGAGTTCGGCACTTAACTTGCTTGCTTGCTTGAACACCCAACAGTCCCTGTTGGTGTGATTGGCTGGGTTTTCGGGGGTGCCATGTATCTGGCACAAGCGATCGAGTATTCGGTCCAAGTTGGACGGGCCCTGGGTATTTCTTTTGAATGGCTTCTTCCGCTGACCGGGTTTAGAGCCTCTGAATCCGGCATTGACGGCCGTATCTTCAGTATTATCGCCGTTAATGCGGCGCTTGTTCTTGTTGCGATGCGACCTGCCATTGTTGTCCTTGGTATCCGGACTATCAGGATGTTTGGCCAAGTTGTTGCTTTGAGCTAGCCAGCTATCCTCTCCCGCACAAAAGCGAGTCATGAGGGTTGTGAGGGCTGCCATAGATTTCGGCTTTTCCTGTCCTAGGTGCCGGGCAAGCCACTCGTCACGGATGTTATGTTTGAAGGCTGCAAGGGCCTCTGCATCCGGACAGTCAACGATTTGATTTTTCTTTGTTAGAAACCAAGTCCAGAATTGTCTGGCCGATTCTTCTGGCTGCTGAATTATGTGGCTAAGGTCATCGGCGTCTGGTGGTCGCACATATGTGCCCTGAAAGTTATCAAGGAATGCGGCTTCCAGGTCCTCCCAACAACCAATTGATTCTGCTGGCAAGCTGTTGAGCCAATGTCGAACTGGTCCTTTAAGCTTCAGGGGGAGGTATTTGATGGCATGTAGATCATCACAGCGGGCCATATGGATATGGAGGAGATAATCCTCGATCCAGACCGCAGGATCTGTGGTACCATCGTATGATTCGATGTTTACGGGCTTGAAGCCCTCTGGGATTTGATGATCCATTACTTCATCTGTGAAGCATAGTGGGTGTGCGGCGCCTCTGTATTGGGCTATATCACGACGTAGCTCATGTTGGAAATATGCCCTAGAGGCAATAATAAAAGTATTATTATTATATTTCCTTGTTCATGATAATTGTCTTTTATTCATGCTATAACTGTATTATCCGGAAATCGTAATACACGTGTGAATACATAGACCACAATATGTCCCTAGTAAGCCTCTAGTTGACTAGCTCGTTGATCAATAGATGGTCACGGTTTCCTGGCTATGGACATTGGATGTCGTTGATAACGGGATCACATCTTTAGGAGAATGATGTGATGGACAAGACCCAATCCTAAGACTAGCACAAAGATCGTGTAGTTCGTTTGCTAGAGCTTTGCTAATGTCAAGTATCTCTTCCTTTGACCATGAGATCGTGTAACTCCTGGATACCGTAGGAGTGCTTTGGGTGTATCAAACGTCACAACGTAACTGGGTGACTATAAAGGTGCACTACAGGTATCTCCGAAAGTATCTATTGTTTTATGCGGATCGAGACTGGGATTTGTCACTCCGTGTAAACGGAGAGGTATCTCTGGGCCCACTCGGTAGGACATCATCATTTGCGCAAATGTGACCAAGGAGTTGATCACGGGATGATGTGTTACGGAACGAGTAAAGAGACTTGCCGGTAACGAGATTGAACAAGGTATCGGTATACCGACGATCGAATCTCGGGCAAGTAACATACCGCTAGACAAAGGGAATTGTATACGGGATCGATAGAGTCCTTGACATCGTGGTTCATCCGATGAGATCATCGTGGAACATGTGGGAGCCATCATGGGTATCCAGATCCCGCTGTTGGTTATTGACCGGAGAACATCTCGGTCATGTCTGCATGTCTCCCGAACCCGTAGGGTCTACACACTTAAGGTTCGATGACGCTAGGGTTATAAAGGAAGTTTGTATGTGGTTACCGAATGTTGTTCGGAGTCCCGGATGAGATCCCGGACGTCACGAGGAGTTCCGGAATGGTCCGGAGGTAAAGATTTATATATAGGAAGTCCTGTTTTGGCAATCGGGACAAGTTTCGGGGTCATCGGTATTGTACCGGGACCACCGGAAGGGTCCCGGGGGCCCACCGGGTGGGGCCACCTGCCCCGGGGGGGCACATGGGCTGTAGGGGGTGCGCCTTGGCCTACATGGGCCAAGGGCACCAGCCCCTAGAGGCCCATGCGCCAAGATAAAGGAAAAACAGGAGAGTCCTAAAAGGGGAAGGCACCTCCGAGGTGCCTTGGGGAGGATGGACTCCTCCCCATCCTTAGCCGCACCCCTTCCTTGGAGGAGGGGGCAAGGCTGCGCCCTCCCCTCTCCCTTGGCCCTATATATAGTGGGGAAAAGGAGGAGCAATCATACCTAAGGCCTTTGGTTGCCTCCCTCTCCCTCCCGTGACACATCTCCTCTCCCGTAGGTGCTCGGCGAAGCCCTGCAGGATTGCCACGCTCCTCCATCACCACCACGCCGTTGTGCTGCTGCTGGATGGAGTCTTCCTCAACCTCTCCCTCTCTCCTTGCTGGATCAAGGCGTGGGAGACATCGTCGAGCTGTACGTGTGTTGAACGCGGAGGTGCTGTCCGTTCGGCACTTGATCATCGGTGATCTGAATCACGACGAGTACGACTCCATCAACCCCGTTCACTTGAACGCTTCCGCTTAGCGATCTACAAGGGTATGTAGATGCACTCCCCTTTCTACTCGTTGCTGGTCTCTCCATAGATAGATCTTGGTGTTGCGTAGGAAAATTTTTGAATTTCTGCTATGTTCCCCAACAGTGGCATCATGAGCTAGGTCTATTGCGTAGATTCTTTGCACGAGTAGAACACAAAGTAGTTGTGGGCGTCGATATTGTTCAATATGCTTGCCGTTACTAGTCTTATCTTGATTCGGCGGCATCGTGGGATGAAGCGGCCCGGACCAACCTTACACGTACGCTTACGTGAGACCGGTTCCACCGACAAACATGCACTAGTTGCATAAGGTGGCTGGCGGGTGTCTGTCTCTCCCACTTTAGTCGGATCGGATTCGATGAAAAGGGTCCTTATGAAGGGTAAATAGCAATTGGCATATCACGTTGTGGTTCATGCGTAGGTAAGAAACGTTCTTGCTAGAAACCCATAGCAGCCACGTAAAACATGCAAACAACAATTAGAGGACGTCTAACTTGTTTTTGCAGGGTATGCTATGTGATGTGATATGGCCAAAAAGGATGTGATGAATGATATATGTGATGTATGAGATTGATCATGTTCTTGTAATAGGAATCACGACTTGCAAGTCGATGAGTATGACAACCGGCAGGAGCCATAGGAGTTGTCTTTATTTATTTGTGACCTGCGTGTCAACTTAAACGTCATGTAATTACTTTACTTTATTGCTAACCGTTAGCCATAGTAGTAGAAGTAATAGTTGGCGAGGCAACTTCATGAAGACACGATGATGGAGATCATGATGATGGAGATCATGGTGTCATGCCGGTGACGATGATGATCATGGAGCCCCGAAGATGGAGATCAAAAGGAGCAAAGTGATGATGGCCATATCATGTCACTATTTGATTGCATGTGATGTTTACCATGTTTATACATCTTATTTGCTTAGAACGACGGTAGTAAATAAGATGATCCCTTACAACAATTTCAAGAAGTGTTCTCCCCTAACTGTGCACCGTTGCGACAGTTCGTGTTTCGAAGCACCACGTGATGATCGGGTGTTAGATTCTAACGTTCACATACAACGGGTGTAAGACAGATTTACACACGCGAAACACTTAGGGTTAACTTGATGAGCCTAGCATGTACAGACATGGCCTCGGAACACGGAGACCGAAAGGTCGAACATGAGTCGTATAGAAGATACGATCAACATGAAGATGTTCACCGATGATGACTAGTCCGTCTCACATGATGATCGGACACGGCCTAGTTTGACTCGGATCATGTAATCACTTAGATGACTAGAGGGATGTCTATCTAAGTGGGAGTTCATAAGATGAACTTAATTATCCTGAACATAGTCAAAAGGTTTTTGCAAATTATGTCGTAGCTCACGCTATAGTTCTACTGTTTAGATATGTTCCTAGAGAAAAATTAGTTGAAAGTTGATAGTAGCAATTATGCGGACTAGGTCCGTAAACTGAGGATTGTCCTCATTGCTTCATAGAAGGCTTATGTCCTTAATGCACCGCTCAGTGTGCTGAACCTCGAACGTTGTCTGTGGTTGTTGCGAACATCTGACATACACGTTTTGATAACTACGTGATAGTTCAGTTAAACGGTTTAGAGTTGAGGCACCAAAGACGTTTTTGAAACATCGCGAAACATATGAGATGTTTTGAGGGCTGAAATTGGTATTTCAGGCTCGTGCCCATGTCAAGAGGTATAAGACCTCCGATGACTTTCTTAACCTGCGAACTAAGGAGAAAAGCTCAATTGTTGAGCTTGTGCTCAGATTGTCTGAGTACAACAATCATTTGAATCGAGTGGGAGTTGATCTTCCAGATAAGACAGTGATGGTTCTCCAAAGTCATTGCCACCAAGCTGTTAGAGCTTCGTGATGAACTATAACATATCAGGGATAGATATGATGATCCTTGAGGTATTCGCGATGTTTGACACCGCGAAAGTAGAAATCAAGAAGGAGCATCAATTGTTGATGGTTGGTGGAACCACTAGTTTCAAGAAGGGCAAGGGCAAGAAGGGATACTTCATGAAACGGCAAATCAGTTGCTGCTCTAGTGAAGAAACCCAAGGTAAAACCCAAACCCGAGACTAAGTGCTTCTGTAATAAGGGGAACAACCACTAGAGCAGAATTACCCTAGATACTTGGTAGATAAGAAGGCTGGCAAGGTCGATAGAAGTATATTGGATATACATTGTGTTAATGTGTACTTTGCTAGTACTCCTAGTAGCACCAGGGTATTAGATACCGGTTCGGTTGCTAAGTGTTAGTAACTCGAAACAAAAGGCTACGGAATAAACGGAGACTAGCTAAAGGTGAGCTGACGATATGTGTTGGAAGTTTTTCCAAGCTTCATATGATCAAGCATCGCACGCTCCCTCTACCAAAGAGATTGGTGTTAAACCTAAATAATTGTTGTTTGGTGTTTGCGTTGAGCATAGACATGATTGGATTACGTCTATCGCAATACGGTTATTCATTTAAGGAGAATAATCGTTACTCTGTTTATTTGAATAATACCTTCAATGGTCTTACACCTAAAATGAATGGTTTATTAAATCTCGATCGTAGTGATACACATGTTCATGCCAAAAGATAGTAATGATAGAACCACCTACTTGTGGCACTGCCACGTAAGTCATATCGGTATAAAACGCATGAAGAAGCTCCATATTGATGGATCTTTGGGCTCACTCGTTTTTGAAAAGTTTGAGACATGCGAACCATGTCTATTGGTGTATATGCATGAAGAAACTCCATGCAAATGGACCGTTTTGACTCACTTGATTTTGAATCACTTGGGACATGCAAATCATACCACATGGGCAAGATGACTGAAAAGCCTCGTTTTCAGTAAGATGTAACAAGATAGCAACTTGTTGGAAGCAACACATTTTGATGCGTGCAGTCCAATGAGTGCTGAGGCATGCAGTGAATATCGTTATGTTCTTACTTCACAGATGATTCGAGTAGATGTTGAGAATATTTACTTGATGAAACACAAGTCTGAATTATTGAATGGTTCAAGTAATTTCAGAGTGAAGTAGAAGATTGTGACAAGAGGATAAAATGTCTATGATATGATCATAGAGATGAGTATCTGAGTTACGAGTTTTGGCACACAATTAAGACATTGTGGAAATTGTTTCACAATTAATACCGCCTGGAACACCATAGTGTGATGGTGTGTCCGAACATCATAGTTGCACCCTATTGGATATGATGCATACCATGATGTCTCTTATCGAACTGCCAGGATAGTTTATGGGTTAGGCATTAAAGACAACCACATTCACTTTAAATAGGGCACCACGTAATTCCGATGAGATGACACCGTATGAATTATGGTTTAGAGAAACCTAAGTTGTCATTTCTTAAAGGTTTGGGGCTGCGACGCTTATGTGAAAAAGTTTCAGGATTAAGCTCGAACCCAAAGCGGATAAAGTACATCTTCATAGGACACCCAAAACAGTTGGGTATACCTCCTAATTCAGATCCGAAGGCAATATGAATTGTTTCTAGAATTGGGTCCTTTCTCGAGGAAAGGTTTCTCTCGAAAGAATTGAGTGGGAGGATGGTGGAGACTTGATGAGGTTACTGAACCATCACTTCAACCAGTGTGTAGCAGGGCACAGGAAGTTGTTCCTGTGGCACCTACACCAATTGAAGTAGAAGCTTATGATAGTGATCATGAAACTTCAGATCAAGTCACTCCCAAACCTCGTAGGGTGACAAGGATACGTACTACTTCAGAGTGGTACAGTAATCCTGTCTTGGAAGTCATGTTGCTAGACAACAATGAACCTACGAGCTATGGAGAAGCGATGGTGGGCCTGGATTCCGATAAATGGCTCAAGGCCATAAAACCCGAGAGAGGATCCATGTATGAAAACAAAGTGTAGACTTTGGAAGAACTACTTGATGGTCATAAGGCTGTTAGGTACATATGGATTTTGAAAGGAAGACAGACAATGATGGTAAGTGTCACCATTGAGAAAGGTCGACTTGTCGTTGAGATGTTTTTCGACAAGTTCAAGGAGTTGACTACGATGAGACTTTCTCACTCGTAGCGATGCTAAGAGTATGTTGGAATTATATTAGCAATTACTGCATTATTTATGAAATCTTGCAGATAGGATGTCAAAACATTGTTTCCTCGACGATTCTTGAGGAAAGGTTGTATGTGATACAACCGGAAGGTTTTGTCTATCCTGAAATATGCTAATAAGTATGCAAAGCTCCAGCAATCCTTCTGAGGACTGGAGTGAGCATCTCGGAGTTGGAATGTATGCTTTGATGATGATCAAAGATTTAGGGTGTATACAAAGTTTATGAGAAACTTGTATTTCCAAAGAAGTGAGTGGGAGCACTATAGAATTTCTGATGAGTATATGTTGTTGACATATTAATGATCAGAAATGACGTAGAATTTCTGGAAAGCATATAGGGTTATTTGGAAAGTGTTTTCAATGGAAAACCTGGATTAAGCTACTTGAACATTGAGCATCAAGATCTATAAGGATAGATCAAAACGCTTAATGGTACTTTCAAATGAGCACATGCCTTGACGTGATCTTGAAGGTGTTCAAGATGGATCAGTCAAAAAAGGAGTTCTTGCCTGAGTTGTAAGGTACGAAGTTAAGGGCATCCATACCTGAGCCCTTGGCGCCTCCCTCCCTCCCGTGACACCTCCTCCTCTCCCGTAGGTGCTTGGCGAAGCCCTGCAGGATTGCCACGCTCCTCCATCACCACCACGCCGTTGTGCTGCTGCTGGATGGAGTCTTCCTCAACCTCTCCCTCTCTCCTTGCTGGATCAAGGCGTGGGAGACATCGTCGAGCTGTACGTGTGTTGAACGCGGAGGTGCCGTCCGTTCGGCACTAGGATCATCGGTGATCTGAATCACGACGAGTACGACTCCATCAACCCCGTTCACTTGAACGCTTCCGCTTAGCGATCTACAAGGGTATGTAGATGCACTCTCCTTTCTACTCGTTGCTGGTATCTCCATAGATAGATCTTGGTGTTACGTAGGAAATTTTTTGAATTTCTGCTACGTTCCCCAACAGTGGCATCATGAGCTAGGTCTATTGCGTAGATTCTTTGCACGAGTAGAACACAAAGTAGTTGTGGGCGTCGATATTGTTCAATATGCTTGCCGTTACTAGTCTTATCTTGATTCGGCGGCATCGTGGGATGAAGCGGCCCGGACCAACCTTACACGTACGCTTACGTGAGACCGGTTCCACCGACAAACATGCACTAGTTGCATAAGGTGGCTGGCGGGTGTCTGTCTCTCCCACTTTAGTCGGATCGGATTCGATGAAAAGGGTCCTTATGAAGGGTAAATAGCAATTGGCATATCACGTTGTGGTTCATGCGTAGGTAAGAAACGTTCTTGCTAGAAACCCGTAGCAGCCACGTAAAACATGCAAACAACAATTAGAGGACGTCTAACTTGTTTTTGCAGGGTATGCTATGTGATGTGATATGGCCAAAAAGGATGTGATGAATGATATATGTGATGTATGAGATTGATCATGTTCTTGTAATAGGAATCACGACTTGCATGTCGATGAGTATGACAACCGGCAGGAGCCATAGGAGTTGTCTTTATTTATTTGTGACCTGCGTGTCAACTTAAACGTCATGTAATTACTTTACTTTATTGCTAACCGTTAGCCATAGTAGTAGAAGTAATAGTTGGCGAGGCAACTTCATGAAGACACGATGATGGAGATCATGATGATGGAGATCATGGTGTCATGCCGGTGACGATGATGATCATGGAGCCCCGAAGATGGAGATCAAAGGAGCTATATGATATTGGCCATATCATGTCACTACTCTTATTTGATTGCATGTGATGTTTATCATGTTTATGCATCTTGTTTACTTAGAACGACGGTAGTAAATAAGATGATCCCTCATTAAAATTTCAAGAAGTGTTCTCCCCTAACTGTGCACCATTGCTACAGTTCGTCGTTTCGAAGCACCACGTGATGATCGGGTGTGATAGATTCTTACGTTCACATACAACGGGTGTAAGACAGTTTTACACAGCGAAAACACTTAGGGTTAACTTGACGAGCCTAGCATGTACAGACATGGCCTCGGAACACAGAGACCGAAAGGTCGAGCATGAGTCGTATAGTAGATACGATCAACATGAAGATGTTCACCGATGATGACTAGTCCGTCTCACGTGATGATCGGACACGGCCTAGTTTGACTCGGATCATGTAATCACTTAGATGACTAGAGGGATGTCTATCTGAGTGGGAGTTCATAAGATGAACTTAATTATCCTGAACATAGTCAAAAGACCTTTTGCAAATTATGTCGTAGCTCACGCTATAGTTCTACTGTTTAGATATGTTCCTAGAGAAAATATAGTTGAAGGTTGATAGTAGCGATTATGCGATCAGTAGAAAGCTCATGTCCTTAATGCGCCGCTCAATGTGCTGAACCCCAAACATCGTTTGTGGATGTTTCGAACATCGAACATACACGTTTTGATAACTACGTGATAGTTCAGTTAAATGGTTTAGAGTATAGGCACCAAAGACGTTTTCGAAATGTCGCGGAACATATGAGATGTTTCGAGGGCTGAAATTAAGATTTCAGGCTCATGCCCACGTCAAGAGGTATAAGACCTCCGACGATCTTCTTAACCAGCAAACTAAGGAGAGAAGCTAAATTGTTGAGCTTGTGCTCAGATTGTCTGAGTACAACAATCACTTGAATCAAGTGGGAGTTGATCTTCCAGATGAAATAGTGATAGTTTCTCCGAAGTCATTACCACCAAGCTGCTAGAGCTTCGTGATGAACTATAACATATCAGGGATAGATATGATGATCTTTGAAATATTCGCGTTGTTTGACATCGCAAAAGTAGAAATCAAGAAGGAGCATCAATTGTTGATGGTTGATGAAACCACTAGTTTCAAGAAGGGCAAGGGGAAAGAAGGGATACTTCATGAAACGGCAAATCAGCTGCTGCACCAATGAAGAAACCCGAGGTTGAACCCAAACCCGAGACTAAGTGCTTCTGTAATAAGGGGAACAACCACTGGAGCAAGATTACCCTAGATACTTGGTAGATGAGAAGGCTGGCAAGGTCGATAGAAGTATATTGGATATACATTATGTTAATGTGTACTTTACTAGTACTCCTAGTAGCACCAGGGTATTAGATACTAGTTCAGTTGCTAAGTGTTAGTAACTCGAAATAAAAGCTATGGAATAAACGGAGACTAGCTAAAGGTGAGATGACGATATGTGTTGGAAATATTTCCAAGGTTGATCAAATATCGTACGCTCCCTCTACCATCGAGATTGGTGTTTGCGTTGAGCATAGACATGATTGGATTATGTCTATCGAAATACGGTTATTCATTTAAGGAGAATAATGGTTACTCTGTTTATTTGAATAATACCTTCAATGGTCTTACACCTGAAATGAATGGTTTATTGAATCTCGATCGTAGTGATACACATGTTCATGCCAAAAGATAGTAATGATAGTACCACCTACTTGTGGCACTGCTGTGTAAGTCATATTGGTATAAAATGCATGAAGAAGCTCCATGTTGATGGATCTTTGGACTCACTCGTTTTTGAAAAGTTTGAGACATGCGAACCATGTCTATTGGTATATATGCATGAAGAAACTCCATGCAAATGGACCGTTTGAACTCACTTGATTTTGAATTACTTGAGATATGCAAATCATACCACATGGGCAAGATGACTGAAAAGCCTCGGTTTCAGTAAGATGGAACAAGATAGCAACTTGTTGGAAGTAACACATTTTGATGTGTGCAGTCCAATAAGTGCTGAGGCATGCAGTGAATATCGTTATGTTCTTACTTCACAGATGATTCGAGTAGATGTTAAGAATATTTACTTGATGAAACACAAGTCTGAATTATTGAATGGTTCGAGTAATTTCAGAGTGAAGTAGAAGATCATTGTGACAAGAGGATAAAATGTCTATGATATGATCATAGAGATGAATATCCGAGTTACGAGTTTTGGAACACAATTAAGACATTGTGGAAATTGTTTCGCAATTAATACCGCCTGGAACACCATAGTGTGATGGTGTGTCCGAACATCATAGTTGCACCCTATTGGATATGGTGCGTACCATGATGTCTCTTATCGAATTACCACTATCGTTCATGGGTTAAGCATTAGAGACAACCACATTCACTTTAAATAGGGCACCACGTAATTCCGTTGAGATGACACCGTATGAACTATGGTTTAGAGAAACCTAAGTTGTCGTTTCTTAAAGGTTTGGGGCTGCGAAGCTTATGTGAAAAAGTTTCAGGTTGATTAAGCTCGAACCCAAAGCGGACAAAATGCATCTTCATAGGACACCCAAAACAGTTGGGTATACCTCCTAATTCAGATCCGAAAGCAATATGAATTGTTTCTAGAATCGGGTCCTTTCTCGAGGAAAGGTTTCTCTCGAAAGAATTGAGTGGGAGGATGGTGGAGACTTGATGAGGTTATTGAACCGTCTCTTCAACTAGTGTGTGGCAGGGCACAGGAAGTTGTTCCTGTGGCACCTACACCAATTGAAGTGGAAGCTTATGATATTGATCATGAAACTTCAGATCAAGTCACTACCAAACCTCGTAGGACGACAAGGACACGTACTATTTCGGAGTGGTAAGGTGATCCTGTCTTAAAAGTCATGTTGCTAGACAACAATGAACCTACGAGCTATGGAGAAGCGATGGTGGGCCCGAATTCCGACAAATGGTTAGAAGCCATGAAATCCGAGATAGTATCCATATATCAGAACAAAGCATGGACTTTGATGGACTTGCCCGATGATCGGCAATCCATTGAGATAAATGGATCTTTTAAGAAGAAGACATACGTGGATGGTAATGTCACCATCTATGAAGCTCGACTTGTGGCGAAGTGTTTTCCGACAAGTTCAAGGAGTTGACTACGATGAGATTTTCTCACTCGTAGCGATGCTTAAAGTCCGTCGGAATCATGTTAGCATTAGCTGCATTTATGAAATCTGGCAGATGGATGTCAAGACAAGTTTCCTTACTAGTTTTCGTAAGGAAAGGTTGTATGCAATACAATCAGAAAAGTTTTGTCGATCCTAAGGATGCTAAAAGGTATGCTAGCTCCAGCGATCCTTCTAAGGACTGGAGTGAGCATCTCGGAGTTGGAATGTATGCTTTGATGATGATCAAAGATTTTGGGTTTGTACAAAGTTTATGAGAAACTTGTATTTCCAAAGAAGTGAGTGGGAGCACTATAGAATTTCTGATGAGTATATGTTGTTGACATATTGATGATCAGAAATGATGTAGAATTTCTAGAAAGCATATAGGGTTATTTGAAAGGTGTTTTTCAATAGAAAACCTGGATTAAGCTATTTGAGCATTGAGCATCAAGATCTATAAGGATAGATCAAAATGCTTAATAATACTTTCAGATGAGCACATACCTTGACATGATCTTGAAGGTGTTCAAGATGGACCAGTCAAAGAAGGAGTTCTTGCCTGAGTTGTAAGGTATGAAGTTAAGACTTAAAGCTCGACCACGGCGGAATAGAGAGAAAGGACGAAGGTCGTCCCCTGTGCTTAAGACATAGGCTCTACAGTATGCCATGCTGAGTACCGCACCTGAAGTGTGCCTTGCCATGAGTCAGTCAAGGGGTACAAGAGTGATCCATCAATGGATCATAGGACAGCGGTCAAAGTTATCCTTAGTAACTAGTGGACTAAGGAATTTTTCTCGATTATGGAGGTGGTAAAAGAGTTCGTCGTAAAGGTTACGTCGATGCAAGCTTAACACCTATCCGGATAGCTCTGAGTAGAGAGACCGGATACATATAATGGAGCAATAATTTAGAATAGCTCCAAGTAGAACAGTTGTTTGGAATAGCTCCAAATAGAGCGTGGTAGCTGCATCTAGGAGATGACATGGAGATTTGTAAAGCACACACGGATCTGAAAGGTTCAGACCCGTTGACTAAAACCTCTCTCACAAGCAACATGATCAAACATAAAACTCATTGAGTGTTAATCACATAGTGATGTGAACTAGACTACTGACTCTAGTAAACTCTTGGGTATTATGGCGATGTGACATGTGAATGTTAATCACATGGCGATGTGAACTAGATTATTGACTCTAGTGCAAGTGGGAGACTGTTGGAAATATGCCCTAGAGGCAATAATAAAAGTATTATTATTATATTTCCTTGTTCATGATAATTGTCTTTTATTCATGCTATAACTGTATTATCCGGAAATCGTAATACACGTGTGAATACATAGACCACAATATGTCCCTAGTAAGCCTCTAGTTGACTAGCTCGTTGATCAATAGATGGTCACGGTTTCCTGGCTATGGACATTGGATGTCGTTGATAACGGGATCACATCATTAGGAGAATGATGTGATGGACAAGACCCAATCCTAAGACTAGCACAAAGATCGTGTAGTTCGTTTGCTAGAGCTTTGCTAATGTCAAGTATCTCTTCCTTTGACCATGAGATCGTGTAACTCCTGGATACCGTAGGAGTGCTTTGGGTGTATCAAACGTCACAACGTAACTGGGTGACTATAAAGGTGCACTACAGGTATCTCCGAAAGTATCTATTGTTTTATGCGGATCGAGACTGGGATTTGTCACTCCGTGTAAACGGAGAGGTATCTCTGGGCCCACTCGGTAGGACATCATCATTTGCGCAAATGTGACCAAGGAGTTGATCACGGGATGATGTGTTACGGAACGAGTAAAGAGACTTGCCGGTAACGAGATTGAACAAGGTATCGGTATACCGACGATCGAATCTCGGGCAAGTAACATACCGCTAGACAAAGGGAATTGTATACGGGATCGATAGAGTCCTTGACATCGTGGTTCATCCGATGAGATCATCGTGGAACATGTGGGAGCCATCATGGGTATCCAGATCCCGCTGTTGGTTATTGACCGGAGAACATCTCGGTCATGTCTGCATGTCTCCCGAACCCGTAGGGTCTACACACTTAAGGTTCGATGACGCTAGGGTTATAAAGGAAGTTTGTATGTGGTTACCGAATGTTGTTCGGAGTCCCGGATGAGATCCCGGACGTCACGAGGAGTTCCGGAATGGTCCGGAGGTAAAGATTTATATATAGGAAGTCCTGTTTTGGCAATCGGGACAAGTTTCGGGGTCATCGGTATTGTACCGGGACCACCGGAAGGGTCCCGGGGGCCCACCGGGTGGGGCCACCTGCCCCGGGGGGGAACATGGGCTGTAGGGGGTGCGCCTTGGCCTACATGGGCCAAGGGCACCAGCCCCTAGAGGCCCATGCGCCAAGATAAAGGAAAAAGAGGAGAGTCCTAAAAGGGGAAGGCACCTCCGAGGTGCCTTGGGGAGGATGGACTCCTCCCCATCCTTAGCCGCACCCCTTCCTTGGAGGAGGGGGCAAGGCTGCGCCCTCCCCTCTCCCTTGGCCCTATATATAGTGGGGAAAAGGAGGAGCAATCATACCTAAGGCCTTTGGTTGCCTCCCTCTCCCTCCCGTGACACATCTCCTCTCCCGTAGGTGCTCGGCGAAGCCCTGCAGGATTGCCACGCTCCTCCATCACCACCACGCCGTTGTGCTGCTGCTGGATGGAGTCTTCCTCAACCTCTCCCTCTCTCCTTGCTGGATCAAGGCGTGGGAGACATCGTCGAGCTGTACGTGTGTTGAACGCGGAGGTGCTGTCCGTTCGGCACTTGATCATCGGTGATCTGAATCACGACGAGTACGACTCCATCAACCCCGTTCACTTGAACGCTTCCGCTTAACGATCTACAAGGGTATGTAGATGCACTCCCCTTTCTACTCGTTGCTGGTCTCTCCATAGATAGATCTTGGTGTTGTGTAGGAAATTTTTTGAATTTCTGCTACGTTCCCCAACAGCTCATATGAGCTTTGTCTACTGTGTTCGGCCCGGCCGGTTTTGCTGTATCCGGCGTGACGGTAATCATCCCGTGTTGCTGGGCGCCCATGCGATCCGTAGATCGACCTTGTATGTTTTGCCTTATCCTCCAATATATCTCGCAAGTCCGGCACGTTTTCCCTTGCCTTGGTACTTTTTGAGCAGCGTCGGGGTGTGGCTTGAGCGGAGGGCCGAGAGGCTTCTCTGTCGTGGCCACGGGGTGGCCGGTCTGCCATGTCATGCTCTAGCGACTTGGGTGCTTCCTCCTCTAGCCGAGGCAACGGCCTGCGTTTGGGGTAGCTTTTGGAGGGGCATTAGAGTTCATACTCTTCGGCTGCAAGGACTTCAGTCCATCTGTCAGCTAGCAGGTCTTGATCAGCTCTAAGCTGCTTCTGCTTTTTCTTGAGGCTACTTGCCGTGGCTATAAGCCTGCATTTGAAACGCTCCTGTTCGGCGGGATCCTCAGGCACGCTTGCCTCGTCTTCGGAGGGAGGCGCATAATTATCGTCCTCGACCTCTCTTTCTGCCGCACTGTCGTGCGGGCTTGCTTCTCCCTCCTCCTACGCTGAGTCCTGCTGGAGGGGGTTCTCTTCAGCACTGTCCGGAGTGTTATTATCTCCCGTGCCGGAATCACCGTTTTTATTGTGACGGGATTTAGAGCGGCGTCGCTGACGTCGGTGCTTCGGCTGTTTCTTGGAGGGGTCATCCTCCGTTGTTCCATCGTCGTTCCCATCTTTCGGGATGTCCACCATGTATATGTCATATGACTAGGTGGCCTTCCAGTGCCCTGTAGGCGCTGGGTCTTGGTTGTCTCCGGCGCCGTCGTCCATACCGTCGATGTCTTCGGAGTCATAGTTGAGCATGTCGGTTAAATCATCGACAGTGGCTACAAAGTGGGTGGTGGGTGGGCGTTGAATTTCTTCGTCGTCCGCATCCCATCCTTCCTGTTTGTAGTCCGGCCAGGGCTCTCCGGATAAAGAGAAAGACTTTAGTGAATTCAGGATGTCGCCAAAGGGCGAGTGCTGAAAGATGTCCACGGCAGTGAACTCCATGACCGGCGCCCAATCAGATTCGATTGGCAGGGGCGCGGAGGGTTCGGAGTCCGGAGAGGAGTCCGGCACCCTGGTGTCGAGGTCTTCACAAAGGACAGGGATGGAGTTCGGCTCGATCGCCATAGATATTGTAGCCCCCGAGGCGGTGTCCAACCACCCGTCCTCGATCGGGGAATCCGGCTCCGGATTAAGGGTCGGAGCGGATACTGATGCGGCCTCCGGGGCACTGTTCGGCTGCAGAGCAAGATCATGCCCATCGAGACAGTGCGGCACGCTTGGCTGCGGCTCGAATCCGTCGAAGATCAAGTCTCCGCGGATATCAGTCGTATAGTTCAAACTTACAAATCTGACCTGATGGCCAGGGGCGTAGCTTTCGATCTGCTCCAGATGGCCAAGCGAATTGGCCCGCAGTGCAAAGCCGCCGAACACGAAGATCTGTCCGGGGAGAAAAGTCTCACCCTGGACCGCATCGTTGTTGATGACCGAAGGAGCCATCGGGCCTATCGGTGACGACACAGAGGAACTCTCAATGAAAGCACCAATGTCGGTGTCAAAACCGGCGGATCTCGGGTAGGGGGTCCCGAACTGTGCGTCTAGGCGGATGGTAACAGGAGACAAGGGACACAATGTTTTTACCCAGGTTCAGGCCCTCTCGATGGAGGTAAAACCCTACTCTTGTTTGATTAATATTGATGATATGGGTAGTACAAGAGTAGATCTACCACGAGATCGAGGAGGCTAAACCCTAGAAGCTAGCCTATGGTATGACTGTTGATGTTGTAGTTGTTGTCCTACGGACTAAAACCCTCCGGTTTATATAGACACCGGATAGGTTAGGGTTACACAGAGTCGGTTACAATGGTAGGAGATCTAGATATCCATATCGCCAAGCTTGCCTTCCACGCCAAGGAAAGTCCCATCCGGACACCGGAAGAAGTCTTCAATCTTGTATCTTCATAGTCTTGGAGTTCGGCCGTGACGATAGTCCGTCTATCCGGACACCCCCTAGTCCGGGACTCCCTCAGTTTGCAACCACAATAGGCACATCCTCACATATACCGACAGGTATAGCAGTTGATTTATCAGCCATTTGCAAAGATATTTCAGTAGGTGTCAACTTGTTCAAATCAAGTCTACGATATAAAGAGAGAGTCATAACACTAACATCGCCTCCAAGATCACATAAAGCAGTTTTAACATAGTTTCTTTTAATGGAACATGGTATAGTAGGTACTCCTGGATCTCCAAGTTTCTTTGGTATTCCACCCTTAAAAGTATAATTAGCAAGCATGGTGGAAATTTCAGCTTCCGGTATCTTTCTTTTATTAGTAACAATATCTTTCATATATTTAGCATAGGGATTCATTTTGAGCATATCAGTCAATCGCATATGCAAAAAGATAGGTCTAATCATTTCAGCAAAGCTCTCAAAATCCTCATCATCCTTTTTCTTGGATGGTTCTCTTTCTTTACCATGTTTCCTAGCAACAAAGTCTCTCTTATCATAACGTTGGTTCTTTGATTGTGGGTTATCAAGATCAACAGCACGTTCAATTTCTACATCATTATCATTACTAGGTTGAGCATCATCATGAACATCATCATTAACATTTTCACTAGGTTCATATTCATTACCAGATTGTGTTTCAGCATCAGACATAGAGATATCATTTGGATTCTCAGGTTGTTCAGCAATAGGTTCACTAGAAGTTTGCAAAGTCCTATCATTTTTCTTTTTCTTCCTTTTAGAAGAACTAGGAACATCAATATTATTTCTTTGAGAATCTTGCTCGATTCTCTTAGGGTGGTCTTCAGGATACAAAGGTTCCTGAGTCATTCTACCAGTTCTAGTAGCCACTCTAATAGCATAATCATTTTTCTTACTCTTCATTTCATTGAGCAGATCATTTTGAGCCTTAAGTACTTGTTCTACTTGAGTGGTAACCATAGAGGCATGTTTGCTAATGAATTTAAGTTCACCTCTAATATTAGCCATATAATCACCCAAGTGTTTTATCATATAAGCATTTTGTTTTAATTGTCTACCAAAATAAGCATTGAAATTTTCTTGTTTGACAATAAAATTATCAAACTCATCAAAGCATTGCCTAGCAGACTTATAGTGCGGAATATCACCTTCATCAAATCTTAGAGATAATTTACCTTTACTACCTGTGTCGGGTTATCAAGACCAGGAGGTTCTTCAATAGGTAATGGATTAAGGTCATATGTTTTTTCAACAGGCGGTAGATTAAGACCATGTATTTCTTCAATAGGAGGTAAATTCTTAACATCTTCAGCTTTAATACCTTTTTCTTTCATAGATTTCTTTGTCTCTTGCATATCTTCAGGACTGAGAAACATAACACCTCTCTTCTTCGGAGTTAGTTTAGGAATAGGCTCAGTAATTGGAGCAGGAGCTGGCTCAGGAGGTGCCCAATTATTTTCATTTTTCAACATATTACTCAATAGAATTTCAGCTTCATCTGGTGTTCTTTCCCTGAAAAGAGAACCAGCACAACTATCCAGGTAATCTCTGGAAGCATCAGTTAGTCCATTATAAAAGATATCAAGTATTTCATTTTTCTTAAGAGGATGATCAGGCAAAGCATTAAGTAACTTGAGAAACCTCCCCCAAGCTTGTGGGAGACTCTCTTCTTAAATTTGCACAAAGTTGTATATTTCCTTTAAGGCAGCTTGTTTCTTATGAGCAGGGAAATATTTAGCAGAGAAGTAATAAATCATATCCTGGGGACTACGCACACAACCAAGATCAAGAGAATTAAACCATATCTTAGCATCACCCTTTAATGAGAACAGAAATATTTTAAGGATATCATTTAATTTAGTAAGATGTGCCACAATAGTTTCAGATCATAAGCATAAAAAGGATCAGATTCAACCAAAGTAATTATATCAGGATCAACAGAGAATTCATAATCCTTATCGGCAACACAAATAGGTGAAGTAGCAAAAGCAGGGTCGGGCCTCATTTTATCATTAAGAGATTGCTTATTCCATTTAGCTAATAGCCTTCTAAGCTCATTGAGGGAGTCCTGGACTAGGGGGTGTCCAGAGCCGGACTCCTGGATTATGAAGATACAAGATTGAAGACTTCGTCCCGTGTCCGGATGGGACTTTCCTTGGCGTGGAAGGCAAGCTTGGCGATACGGATATGTAGATCTCCTACCATTGTAACCGACTCTGTGTAACCCTAACCCTATCCGGTGTCTATATAAACTGGAGGGTTTTAGTCCGTAGGACGAACAACAATCATACCATAGGCTAGCTTCTAGGGTTTAGCCTCTCTGATCTCGTGGTAGATCTACTCTTGTACTACCCCTATCGTCAATATTAATCGAGCAGGAGTAGGGTTTTACCTCCATCGAGAGGGCCCGAACCTGGGTAAAAACATTGTGTCCCTTGTCTCCTGTTACCATCCGCCTAGACGCACAGTTCGGGACCCCCTACCCGAGATCCGCCGGTTTTGACACCGACGTTGGTGCTTTCATTGAGAGTTCCTCTGTGTCGTCACCTATAGGCCCGATGGCTCCTTCAATCATCAGCAACGATGCAGTCCAGGGTGAGATTTTTCTCCCCGGACAGATCTTCGTATTCGGCGGCTTTGCACTGCGGGCCAATTCACTTGGCCATCTGGAGCAGATCGAAAGCTACACCCTTGGACATCAGGTCAGATTTGGGAGTTTGAACTACACGGCTGACATCCGCGGAGACTTGATCTTCGACGAATTCGAGCCACAGCCAAGCGCGCCGCACTGTCTCGATGGGTATGATCTAGCTCTACCACCAAACAGTGTCCTGAAGGCCGCACCAGCGTCCGCTCCGACCCTTAGTTCGGAGCCGACTTCGCCGATCGAGGACGAGTGGCTGGACACCGCCTCGGGGGCTACGATCTCTACGGCGATTGAGCCGAACACCATCCCTGTCCTTTGCAAAGCCCGTGACTCTGAGGTGCCGGACTCCTCTCCGGACTCCGAACCTCCCGCGCCCCTGCCAGTCGAATCCGATTGGGCGCCGGTTATGGAGTTCACTACCGCGGACGTCTTTCAGCACTCGCCCTTTGGCGATATCCTGAACTCATTAAAGTCTCTCTCTTTGTCAGGGGAGCCCTGGCCGAACTACGGTCAGGAAGGTTGGGATTCGGACGACGAAGAAATTCAACGCCCACCCACCACCCACTTTGTAGCCACTGTCGATGATTTAACCGACATGCTCGACTTCGACTCCGAAGACATCGACGGTATGGACGACGGTGCCGGAGACGATCAAGAGCCAGCGCCCACGGGGCACTGGAAGGCCACCTCGTCATATGACATATACATGGTGGATATCCCAAAAGATGGGAATGGCGATGGAACAACGGAGGATGACCCCTCCAAGAAACAACCCAAGCGTCGGCGTCAGCGGCGCCGCTCTAAATCCCGCCACAGCAAAACGGTGATTCCGGCACGGGAGATAATAACACCCCGGATAGTGCCGAAGACAACCCCCTCCAGCAGGATTCAGCACAGGAGGAGGGAGAAGCCAGCCCTCATGATAGAGCGGCAGACAGAGAGGTAGAGGACGATAATTATATGCCTCCCTCCGAAGATGAGGCAAGCCTCGACGACAACGAATTTTTCGTGCCTGAGGATCCCGCCAAACAGGAGCGTTTCAAACGCAGGCTTGTGGCCACGGAAGCAGCCTCAAGAAAAAGCAGCAGCAGCTTAGAGCTGACCAAGACTTGCTAGCTGACAGATGGACTGAAGTCCTTGCAGCCGAAGAGTACGAACTCGAACACCCCTCCAAAGGCTACCCCAAATGCAGGCCGTTACCTTGATCAGAGGAGGAAGCACCCGCGTCACCAGCGCACGACATGGAAGATCGGCCACCCCGTGGCCGCGACAGAGAAGCCTCTCGGCCCTCCGCTTAAGCCACGCCCCGACGCCGCTCAAAAAGTACCAAGGCATGGGAGAACGCGCCGGACTTGCAAGATATACTACAGGATAAGGCAAAGCAAACAAGATCGATCTACAGATCGCGTGGGCGCCCAACGACTCGAGATGATTACCGTCACGCCGGATACAGCAACCCCGGTCGGGCCGAACACAATAGACAAAGCTCATATGAGCTACGTCGTGATATAGCCCAATACAGAGGCGCCGCACACCCACTATGCTTCACAGATGAAGTAATGGATCATCAATCCCTGAGGGCTTCAAACCCATAAACATCGAATCATACGATGGTACCACAGATCCTGCGGTCTGGATCAAGGACTATCTCCTCCATATCCACACGGCCCGCGGTGATGATCTACATGCCATCAAATACCTCCCACTCAAGCTTAAAGGACCAGCTCGGCATTGGCTCAACAGCTTGCTAGCAGAGTCAATCGGTTGTTGGGAGGACCTGGAAGCCGCATTCCTCGATAACTTCCAGGGCACATATGTGCGACCACCAGATGCCGATGACCTTAGCCATATAATTCAGCAGCTAAATGAATCGGCCAGATAATTCTGGACACGGTTCTTAACCAAGAAAAATCAAATCATTGACTGTCCGGATGCAGAGGCCCTTGCAGCCTTCAAACATAACATCCGCGACGAGTGGCTTGCCCGGCACCTAGGACAGGAAAAGCCGAAATCCATGGCAGCCCTCACATCACTCATGACCCGCTTCTGCGCGGGAGAAGACAGCTGGCTAGCTCGAAGCAACAACTTGGCCAAACACCCTGGTAGTTCGGATACCAAGGACGGCAATGGCAGGTCACGTTGCAACAAGCATAAACGCCGCATTAACGGTGACAATGCTAAAGATACAACAGTAAATGCTGGATTCAGAGGCTCTAAACCCGGTCAGCGGAAGAATCCATTCAAAAGAAATACCCAGGGCCCGTCCAGCTTGGACCGAATACTCGATCGCTCGTGCCAGATACATGGCACCCCCGAAAAACCAGCCAACCACACCAACAGGGATTGTTGGGTGTTCAAGTAAGCAGGCAAGATAAACGCCGAAAACAACGACAAGGGGCTGCATAGCGATGACGAGGAAGAGACCCGGCCGCCGAACAATAGAGGACAGAAGGGCTTTCTCACACAAGTGCGGACGGTGAACATGATATACGCAACCCACATACCCAAAAGGGAGCGGAAGCATGCACTAAGGGACATATATGCGATGGAGCCAGTCGCACCGAAGTTCAACCCATGGTCTTCATGCCCGATCACCTTTGATCGAAGGGACCACCCCACTAGCATCCGTCACAGCGGTTTCGCCGCATTGGTTCTTGACCCAATTATTGACGGATTTCACCTCACCAGAGTCCTGATGGACGGCGGCAGCAGCCTGAACCTGATTTATCAGGATACAGTGCGCAAAATGGGCATAGACCCGTCAAGAATCAAACCCACAAAGACGACTTTAAAGGCGTCATTCCAGGTGTAGAGGCCAACCGTACAGGCTCCGTTACACTTGAAGTGGTCTTCGGATCCCCGGATAACTTCCAGAGTGAAGAGTTAATCTTCGACATAGTACTGTTCCGCAGCGGCTATCACGCACTGCTCGGGCGAACCGCATTCGCAAAATTCAATGTGGTGCCGCACTACGCGTACCTCAAGCTCAAGATGCCAGGCCCTCGAGGCGTAATCACGGTCAATGGAAACACTGAACGCTCCCTCTGAACGGAGGAGCATACGGTCGCCCTTGCGGCAGAAGTGCAGAACAGCCTCTTAAGGCAATCCTCCAGTCCGGCCAATAAACAATCGGACACTGTCAAGCGCGCCCAGAGTAACCTACAGCAAGACCGCCTGGCACGTTCCGAACAAGCGTAGTAATGCGGCCCCAACCCCAGCCCTCGTGAACTCGCGAAGCCAGTACTACGCGCACGTAATTGCGCTCTGAAGCACCATGGGCATAGGGGACGGGCCATGACCACGGCATGCACAGAATGCGGCTAGACCGCAGTAGGGGCTCCCGTTTGTGTCATTCCTTTTTTTTCTTTTTTTTCTTTTTCTTTTTACTTTCAGGACTCTGTTCTCCAGAAGCCCTGTCCGGCATTCCTGCCGACTACACAATGCAACAGCCAGGGAAGCAGAAAACCGCGTCAAGTGTCCAGGTGGTCTCTATTACGAGCAGTACACCTGTTTTACATACCACACTGCAAACTTACCCCTGGAAGGGGGACATGTCAAAAGTCCCGTACCTTGCTTATCGCCAAATCTGTATCGTTCTGCTTTTATTTGCAGTTTATTTTGAATAAACAATATATAGCTCTTGCCTAATATTACATTCTTTCCCATTGTATATGTTCATCTATGACATTGCGCAACCGTACAATTTGGTACGGCCACCACACCAGGGGCTTATGTACCCCAAAAACATGGTGTGACAAGTCCGAACACTTTCACAAGTGCAGCACCCCGAACTTATAGCATTATATGCATCGGCTCCGAATCATGTCTTGGGTCAATAGTTGGGTTTGCCCGGCTCCCATGTTTTGGTACCTTACGTTCCGTTATATCGGCTAAGGTAGCATTGGGAGAACCACTGCGATTGTGCCCCGGTTGAGCTGGGTTGAGCACCTCGGTGGAGAAAGCTAAAACTGACCGTCATGATAAGGCGAGAGTCGGTCGCTGTTTGAGAGGTTTCTTCGAGTCCCTAAAGACTTATGCCGCTTAGAGCGAGGAACCGGCATTGTCCGGCCAAGGCGTGGATAGCGCCCCGAACTCAGTCTTCCGAATACTAGGGGCTTCGCCGAAATTTAAAATTATAGAATTCTATGGCTAAGTGAGAGTGTTCAAGCACTATAAGTCCGGTTGCCTGGTTCGTTGCATTGAGCGCCTCCCTCGAAGGACCCAAGAATGGGAACAAGAGCGCTCAAGTTTATCCCGAACACCCCAGCACTCGTGGCATGGGGGCTGAAGCCAACGACTTGCCATCTCTCAGATTTGATAAACGGCCGCACAGAAGGTAATATTTTAAATTCAAAAGTGTTGCTTAACGCATATGAACAAGTTTTCAGCATACAGGATAACAAATGCGAGTCTATTAAAAAACTACATCTTTGGAGCATTCACCCGCTATAAGGCGGGCACCCTTCAGGACGCCCTCATAATACATTTCGGGCTTGCGATGCTCCTTGCCCAGTGGTGGTCCGTCCTTCACAAGCTTCTCACCGTCCAGCTTGCCCCAGTGCACCTTAGCACGGGCAAGGGCCCTACGGGCACCTTCGATGCAGACGGAGCGCTTGATAACTTCGATCCATGGACAGGCGTCCACCAGCCGCCGCACTAGCCCGAAGTAGCTCCCAGGCATGGCCTCATTTGGCCACAACCGAGCTATAAGGCCCTTCATGGCCTGTTCGGCGACCTTGTGGAGCTCGACCAATTGCTTCAGTTGGTCTCTCAAGGGCACCGGGTGTTCGGCCTCAGCATACTGAGACCAAAACACCTTCTTCGTCGAGCTCCCCTCTTCGGCTCGATAGAAAGCGGCGGCATCGGATACACTGCAGGGCAGATCTGCGAAGGCTCCTGGAGAGCTCCGGATTCGGGTAAGTAACAGATAATTGACTTTTACATTCTTGCTTTGCATAAATAATGCCTTACCCGCCGCTATATTCCTCATTGCCTCAATCTCCTGGAGGGCTTTCTGGGCTTCGGCCTTAGCGGCCTTGGCACTCTCAAGAGCCGAGGCAAGCTCGGACTCTCGGGTCTTCGAGTCACGCTCCAAACCCTCGTGTTTTTCCACGAGAGCCTGGAGCTCTTGCCGCACCTCCGCCACCCGCGCCTCCTGCTTCTCTCGCTCGGTGCGCTCCGCGGCCACTTTGTTTTCGGCCGCGGTCACCGCTTCCTTCAGGGTCGCCACCTCGTTCGTGGCCCCTGCAATACTCACGTTATTCATGTCATTTTTTGCAACCAAATCCTTTCTATAAGGTATTACTTTAATAAGGTATTACTCACCTTCCTTGTCCTCGAGCTGCTTCTTGGCAAGGCCGAGCTCGTTCTCAGACTGCTCGAGGCTCTGCTTCAATGCATTGACCTCCGTAGTCAGTGCGGCAGAGGTCAGCAGCGCAACCTGCATTCCCATATTGACATACTTATGTTAGACTCCTGCGTATATCTTTTTAGATCCTTAGTCCGGCTTTTCTTTCCGAACGCCGAACTAAGCATCAGGGGCTACTGTCTATGCGGTAATATTTTTACATATTCTAAAACTTACATCAAAGCCTGTTAGAAGGCTGGTACAGGCTTCAGTCAGCCCGCTCTTGGCGGACTGAACTTTCTGGACCACCGCACTCATGATAGTGCGGTGCTCCTCGTCGATGGAGGCGCCATTAAGCGCCTCCAGCAAGCTATCCGGTGCCTCCGGTTGGATGGAGGTCATCAGCGTCGCAGTCTTTCCCTTCTTACGAAGGGGCCGCTTGCCGGACTTCGGAACCACTGAAGGTTCCGGTACAGAGTCCGGCACAGGGTCGGACTTAGAGCCCTCCGGGGTTTTGCCCCCTTTGCGCCCGGAGTCCGGGAGGTCGCCTTGCGGCGCCTCTAGGACCTCCTCCTCCTGGTTGGGCCCCTTTTGGGACTCCACTGCGGTGTTGACCGCATCGCGAGGAGAGGAGGCGGCCGGAAGTGAAGTACTATTCATATCCGACGAATCCAGGGAGCCGCTCGACGAAGCGGCGAGCTCGTCCTTGGGCGGGCTACATGGTTATATTCGGCATTAGAAGACACTGTGCGACAAGTAAAAATCATGAGTTATTCCGGAATCCGGACACTTACGATCTCGCCAGGGGCTTGGCCCTTGATGGCCACTCCTCCTCGTCGTTGTCGATGTTGGTGGAGATGTCCGGAGGAAGGGTCCTTCCTTTCTTGGACCCTCCGGCCTCCCCAGTCGGGGCGGCCTTCCTTTTCTTCCCTTCCCCCGGTGGGGGAGAGGCTTCTTTTTCCTCCTCCTCGTTCTCAGGAGAGGATTCTGCTTCAGAATCTGACAGCACCTGGCGCCGGGAGCTCCTTCGAGTTCCCGTGGCCTCCTTCTTGGCCTTCTTCTCCGTCACCATGTGAGGTGCCGGAACCAGCAGCCTCGTCAAGCAGGCGTCCACTGGGTCTTCTGGCAAAGGAGCCAGACAGTTAATCTGCCCGGACATCTTCAGCTAGTCCTGTCAAAGGTTAGGGAGTTTTGGATCCCGCATAGAGTCAAACTATGAAAAAAGAGTCCCATAAAGGGTAAAATAACTTACCTCGTTGGCTTGATGCTGCGAGCTAAATCCGTGATCTTCGGTAGCGGATGCGGGAGCTTCGGCGCCCTTGAACAGCACCTTCCAGGCATCTTCATACATAGTGTCGAAGAGCCGGCTCAAGGTCCGGTGTTGTGCCGGATCAAACTCCCACAAATTGAAGGCCCGTTGCTGGCATGGGAGAATCCGACGGATGAGCATAACCTGGACTACGTTAACAAGCTTGAGCTTCTTGTCCACCAGGTTTCGGACACAGGTTTGGAGTCCGGTCAGCTCTTCCGAATCACCCCACGTCAGGCCCGTCTCTTTCCATGATGTGAGCCGTGTGGGGGAGCCAGACCTGAATTCGGGGGCCACCGCCCATTTGGAGTCGCGCGGCTCGGTGATGTAGAACCACCCCGATTGCCACCCCTTTATGGTCTCCACGAAGGAGCCCTCAAGCCATGTAACGTTGGGCATCCTGCCCGCCAGGGCGCCTCCGCACTCCGCCTGTCGGCCGCCCACTATCTTCGGCTTGACGCTAAAGGTCTTCAACCATAAAGCGAAGTGGGGTTGGATGCAGAGGAAAGCCTCGCACACGACGATAAACGTCGAGATATTGAGGATGAAGTTTGGGGCCAGATCGTGGAAATCCAGGCCGTAGTAGAACATGAGCCCCTGGGCAAATGGGTGAAGTGGAAAACCTAGTCCGCGGCGGAAGTGGGTGAGAAACACCACCCTCTCATGGGGCCTGGGGGTGGGGATGATCTGCCCCTTGTTGAGGAGCCGACACGCGATGTCGCCGGACAAGTATTCGGCTTCCCGCAGCCTTTCGATGTGCCCCCCCGTGACGGAGGAGGCCACCCACTTGCCTCCCACTCCGGACATGGCTGGAGAAGGTTGAGGTGGGATGTGCGAACTTGGGCGCTGGAGCTCGAATGCGCAGGAATGGATGAGCAAAGGAGGAAGAAGGCGTAGGTGAAAAGGTGGATCCTTATCCCCTTATATGGACGGACGAAGCTATGCGTCCCCCACCAGCCTGGTGAAACTCGCTTATCTCCCAAGCGCCGTAAATTGATGGCGCGGTGGCGTTACCCACATCCGTATTGATGAGAATCCCGGAATAAGGGGGACATGATCTCTGCTTTGACAAGACGTGCCAAGGAAACCACCTCGCTAAACGCGCTGAGGTGGTACAGTAAAAACGATTCGAACAAAGACTTGGCCGTGGCGTGATGGCACGCTGCGGAATACGTCAGCAGATTGATTTTGTGCAAATATTATTCTCTCTATGGTGTTATGTGGAAACTATTTTGCAGAGCCGGACACTGTCCTTGTGTTCAAAATCTTCTATGAAGTATTCGGAGGAGGAACCCGCCTTGCAATGCCGAAGACAATATGCGTGCCGGACTCGTCGTCATTGAAGCCTGGTTCAGGGGCTACTGAGGGAGTCCTGGACTAGGGGGTGTCCGGATAGCCGAACTATCGCCGTTGGCCGGACTCCTGGATTATGAAGATACAAGATTGAAGACTTCGTCCCGTGTCCGGATAGGACTTTCCTTAGCGTGGAAGGCAAGCTTGGTGATACGGATATGTAGATCTCCTACCATTGTAACCGACTCTATGTAACCCTAACCCTATCCGGTGTCTATATAAACCGGAGGGTTTTAGTCCGTAGGATGAACAACAATCATACCATAGGCTAGCTTCTAGGGTTTAGCCTCTCTGATCTCGTGGTAGATCTACTCTTGTACTACCCATATCATTAATATTAATCAAGCAGGAGTAGGGTTTTACCTCCATCGAGAGGGCCCGAACCTGGGTAAAAACATCGTGTCCCTTGTCTCCTGTTACCATCCGCCTAGACGCATAGTTCGGGACCCCCTACCCGAGATCCGCCGGTTTTGACACCGACACTCATCGTTATCTTTGCAAGCTAAAATAGCCGCAGAAGCTTCTTTATCAAAATTATAACCTTCAGGAATAACAGGCATGTTTTCATCATCAATTTCATCAACATGATCAGTTTCAATAATTTCTTTCTCTCTAGCCCTAGCAATTTGTTCATCAAGAAATTCACTAAGGGGCACAGTAGTATCAAGCATAGAAGTAGTTTCATCATAAGTATCATGCATAGCAGAAGTGGCATCATCAATAACATGCGACATATCAGAACGAATAGCTGAAGCAGGTTTAGGTGTCGCAAGCTTACTCATAACAGAAGTGAATCAAGTGCAGAGCTAGATGGCAGTTCCTTACCTCCCCTCGTAGTTGAGGGATAAATTTTTTCCTTAGCGTCTTTCAACTTCTTCATAGTGTCCAGCAGATATAAATCCCAAGTGACTCAAAGAATAGAGCTATGCTCCCCGGCAACGGCGCCAGAAATTAGTCTTGATAACCCACAAGTGTAGGGGATCGCAACAGCTTTCGAGGGTAGAGTATTCAACCCAAATTTATTGATTCAACACAAGGGGGGCCAAAGAATATTCTCTAGTATTAGCAACTGAGTTGTCAATTCAGCCACACCTGGATAACTTAATATCTGCAACAAGGTATTTAGTAGCAAAGTAATATGATAGTAGTGGTAACAGTAACAAAAGAGTAATGAAAGCAAAAGTAATATTTTTGGTATTTTGTAGTGATTGTAAAAATAGCAACGGGAAAGTAAATAAGTGTGAACCAGTAGATGGAAAACTCATAGGCAAGGGATCGGTGATGGATAATTATGCCGGATGCGGTTCATCATGTAACAGTCATAACATAGGGTGACACAGAACTAGCTCCAATTCATCAATGTAATGTAGGAATGTATTCCGAATATAGTCATACGTGCTTATGGAAAAGAACTTGCATGACATCTTTTGTCCTACCCTCCCGTGGCAGCGGGGTCCTAATGGAAACTAAGGGATATTAAGGCCTCCTTTTAATAGAGAACTGGAACAAAGCATTAGCACATAGTGAATACATGAACTCCTCAAACTATGATCATCACCGGGAGTGGTCCCGATTATTGTCACCTCGGGGTTGCCGGAGCATAACACATAGTAGGTGACTATAGACTTGCAAGATAGGATCAAGAACTCACATATATTCATGAAAACATAATAGGTTCAGATGTAAAATCATGGCACTCGGGCCCTAGTGACAAGCATTAAGCATAGCAAAGTCATAGCAACATCAATCTCAGAACATAGTGGATACTAGGGATCAAACCCTAACAAAACTAACTCGATTACATGATAGATCTCATCCAACCCATCA